>NC_041348.1:10341524-10621524 GCF_004354835.1 Perca flavescens
TATATATATATATATATATATATATATATATATATATATATATATGTATATGTATATGTGTGTGTGTGTGTGTGTATATATACATATATACACATATATATACACATATATATACATATATATATATACACATACATACACACACATACATACATATATACACACATACATATATATATACATATACACATTATTTATATATATTATATATATATTTATGTGCAAAAACCAAAACATGCACCAACATTCACTTTAACTCTATTGCTGAGGCACAGTCCCTTTAAACATTTAAGAGTGAAGCGAGGACTGTGTGTGTGTGTGTGTGTGTGTGTGTGTGTGTGTGTGTGTGTGTATCCTGGAGGTAATGTCTGAGCAAAATGCTACAGTCCTTGGAATATTCTAATAATTAGTGGAGAATGTTTCTTTTAAAAAAAAAAAAAAAATACAAACAAATACAAAAAGGAGAGAATGGGGAAGTCCTTCAGGGCTTTGTCTCATCTCTGGGCTCTGGCTATTACAGGGTTATCATCCTCAGAGAAGTATGTGAGAACACAAGTAAGGCCAAAGCCACGACTGCATATTGACACGATGGATTCTGTCTGTGACACCAAGGGCGCAGAGACCGAACTAAATGAATAATTCATGCGATTAATTATCTCAAGATATTACAGAACGGCGATGAACTCAATATACGGAAATCCAATAAGCGCCAGACGTCAACAGATGCTGCCTCTGTACAAACAAGATTTGCGAGGGTGCTGCGAGCTAAAACGCTCCAGAAAAAAAAAAAATAAAAAAAAAAATGATGACTTACACACTACCACCATTTATTGTTGTTGTCCTTTTAATCACATAACGGTAACAGGAGAGTGGGATAAGCCAGACAATGACATGCACAAAATATATCAAAACTCTCTGGGGAGACAGACAACTCAACTGCTGCCTCCTCTCTTTCACACAGCGATAGATAAGAGTAGGGGGGAGTGGTGGGCTGAGAGGGAGAGAAACCGAAAAGTTTGAAGGTTAGAGGTAGAGCCCCTCCGGCGTGCCCTCCTGCTTCTTGTACAGGACGTTCTCCTTGGACTTCTTGAAGTCTTCGTTGGTGACTTTCATACGGCGCTCCCGCAGAGCCATGAGGCCTGCTTCTGTGCAGATGGCCTGGGAGGACACAGGGAGAGAAGAGTGGGGGGGGGACATGAACACAAAGGGTCAAGCTTGATTTCAGCTTTACTATTTTATTTTTTTTCTGTAAAAAAGGAGGCATACACAGTTTCCACCACAGTAAGAATGATTGCGGAAGCTCAGTCTAACACGGTGGGGGAGCAGCAGTAACAATGCTCTGCTTTGACTGGTCATTAAGTGGAATTATGTGTCAACTTCACTTTCCTGCTTAACAGGTTTTATTAGTCACTCATGCAACAACAACACGACAAAACTACTAAAATACAGAAATAGCTGCTTTGGAGTTATAACAGAAACTACGACTCATTTCTTTGACAATGTATAAACACTAGGGCTGGGGGAAAAAAATCGATACAGCATAGTATTGAGATATTTCTCGTGGCAATACTGTATCGATACACAGGCGCCAAGTATCAATCTTTTATTATTTAAATTGCACATCAGAATTTAACTTTTTGGTAGTATAATAATAAAATCAATTGCTTATTCAGTCCACCAGATGGCGCTGTTTGTTTTCTGGTGAGGTCAGCGGGGTGACTGTCAGCGTGCAGGAGGATGTAGATAAAATAAACATGGCAGCGTCAGAGAAAGAAATCAGAAATGCACCATCTGCGTTTAAATCAAGTGTTTGGACTTTTTTGGGATTTTTTAACAAGGTGGGGGACAACGGAGATGGACATGAGACATGGGATTTGCAAGGAGTGTCGTATGCAAATAAAATACTCAGGGAATACCACAAACATGAGGGCTCATCTCAGAGTTAGCGTTAGCCGAGGACGGTAAAGCTAATGCTAAACCAGCTCCGCCAAAAAACCAACCAACACTGGACACACTTAGCTTGACAAAGCTACCTCCCAATTCAGAGCGAGCTAAGAAAATAACTCAAGCCATCGCCTACTTCATGTGCAAAGACCTGCGTCCATACAACGTTGTGGAAAATGAAGGATTTTGTCACTTGCTAAAAACACCGGAACCAAGGTACGTGACTCCGCTACGCGCTTTTTGTACTCATTTTAATTGTAAAAAATACCTGTAGTAGCACAGCAGTGCATACCTGTTGGTATTACAGTCCAGTCCACCTTAATTAAAAATGCAAACAGTTCAGTTTGCCAGGTGTATACAACATTTATAACATATTCATTAAAGTGCTGGTTAGTTAGTCAGCTTGACAGTCACATTTTACAGCAATAAAATTCATGTGAGATGAACAAACAGATGTTGACAAAGTTTTCCTTTGGGGACATAATAATGAAGTTGGAAAAAAAGGTAATAAATTGCAATATATTGCAGAATATCGCAATATGTTTAAAATCGCAATAATATCGTATCGTGACCTAAGTATCGTGATAATATCGTAACGTGGTACCTCTGGTGATTCCCACCCCTAATAAACACTATCTATTATTTAACTAAAGCTGGCTGTAAGTGGTTTTTAATTCTACTTGTATTCCACTACGACAACCTGTCACCTTTGAAATGAATTCTAGAGAGACATAATTCAAGTCAGTTCAGACCACAGGATGAACCTCGGCCACCTTTCAGGCCAGGTAAGAGTTTGGGTGGAGTTATCTCACTAAAACGTACACGTTGGTTCATATTAGGTTTTTCAACACTATCACAAAGGGTCGAGCTCGATTTCAGCCTTACTATTTTTTTTTTTTCTGTAAAAAAGGAGGCATACACAGTTTCCACCACAGTAAGAATGATTGCGGAAGCTCAGTCTAACACGGTGGGGGAGCAGCAGTAACAATGCTCTGCTTTGACTGGTCATTAAGTGGAATTATGTGTCAACTTCACTTTCCTGCTTAACAGGGTTTACTAGTCACTCATGCAACAACAACACGACAAAACTACTAAAATACAGAAATAGCTGCTTTGGAGTTATAACAGAAACTACGACTCATTTCTTTGACAATGTTGTATAAACACTATCTATTATTTAACTAAAGTTGGCTGTAAGTGGTTTTTAAATTCTACTTGTATTCCACTACTACAACCTGTCACCTTTGAAATGAATTCTAGAGAGACATAATTCAAGTCAGTTCAGACCACAGGATGAACCTCGGCTACCTTTCAGGCCAGGTAAGAGTTTGGGTGGAGTTATCTCACTAAAACGTACACGTTGGTTCATATTAGGTTTTTCAACACTGACAGTATGAGATATCCGAGAAGCTGGTGAATTATTTTCTGCTCAATACCAACTATTGCAAATGACCGAAGTCACTTGATAAATTACACAAAACTAACTATATTTAAGTATCATGCAGACTGCTGGAAAGCCACTCTTGAGTGTAATTCTGTCAGATTCCCACATGAGGGCAGCAGAGTTGAGTCAGTGAGAAGTAAAGAGTTCAGCGTACAGTAACCTTTGGATCAGATCTTGTTAAATGGAGAACGTAATACAATCAAACAAGTGCTGATACTACAATAATTTAGAATAACAGCCCTTGAAGCACAATGGAGCAAATTAAGGAAACAAAAAACAGAGTACATCTTCAGTGACAGGATGCACTTTGATTGGACAAAACCCCAACCATGCTTCTTAAACCACTCTTATGTTAAGACTCTCACAGATACTATTACATCTGTAGGAGTAAAGAAAGAACACAAAAGAAAAGAAAATGCAGTGCATGTAAGTTTGGGCTATGGTTGGAAAATGCCATGTTCTATTGGCCTACCCTTTATCTGTAAGATCCGTTGTGATCTGAAGAGCAATGTGGCGGGTCAAAAAGTCAAACTGCTAAGTAGATTTTGGAACCAGCTACTAGGGCTGCACAATTAATTGCAATTCTATCGACATCGCAACATCAACTAGTGCAAGATGCAAGTCTTCTTAGTCTTTTCTTCTCATTTTCAACAAAAATGAGAATAATAGATACAAAAATTATCATTCCCTCCAATATCGTCAATCTTATCGCAAATCACAATATCAGAATCAAAATAATCGCAATTCGATATTTTCCTCATATGGTGCAGCCCTACCAGCTACTGGGATCAGAGGGAAACCCAGTCTGCAGCTGTAAGTGGACCATGGTTGCAGCTTACCTTAATGTCTGCTCCTGATAGGTCGTCCTTAGCCAGGATGAGGTCATCAAGGGTGACATCATCTGCTACGGTCATGCGGCTGGTGTGGATCTGGAAGATCCTCCTTTTGGTCTTCTCATCCGGCAGGGGAAACTCGATCTTACGGTCGATTCTCCCTGAGGAGGAGGAGGAGGAGAGAAGAAGAAAACTACAACGTCATAAACTGCTTGCAACCTGCTGAAAAGAGCGTCTTCCAGTTTTGCCAATTTAAAACGTTTTTCTGCCCACACTCCCAAACCCCGAGCTCTTACCGTCGGTTACAGTAAAGCATTTTAAAGAAGACCTGATCAACTGACCACACCGCAACAGTCCCAGTGCAAGCCTAAAACCAATTAATAACTGTTCAAATCAATCAAATGAATAATTAATCTTTGAAATTACCAAGAATTTTTTTTCAAACCAGCAAAAACATGTTTTCAGTCAAGAGGAAACGTGAATTACTCTTGAGTCTTTAAGAAATAATAATGAGAAAGCATTTTGTGGAAGTACATTCATTTGTGGTAGTGACCACCTTTAACATAGATAAACGTTTTAACTTCGGGTCACATTGACCCGTTTTCAATTTTTGTTTTATATCAGAAAATATGGGACGTAGAAATAAACGCGGAAAATGTGTAGAAGAAAAATTTAACAATTTAAAACGTTGGAAAAAGCAAAAACAAACTGTGAAAAAAAGGCGTCAAAAATGTCAGACAACACAACACAAGAGTGTTTGCCAAAGAGGAAAAAACTAAAACAAACATAGTTCCAAAAGCAAAATCTATCTTGACATAATTTCTACTTCCTGCCATGACTCAGAATACAACCATTTCCCAAAATGTCTATCCGGAAAAATGCAGAGTTTTTTGTGATTGTTGCGGGAAAAAATCCTTAATTATGCTGCACGTTTTCTTAAAAAATGCGATGGAATATGCAGGATATTTACTCAATTTTATGCGATGAAATTGCGGGAACTTGCAAAATTTGCGGGAACTTGCAAAAACTGCGGTTTGATGAAAAAGAGAAAAAAAAAGTGATTTGATTACATAATTAGATCACTTCATAACGTTCCCATGGCAACAGGGGAAAATGGCTGCTCTTGAGTGAAGTAAACAACATTTTTCAACTTTCTGCTAAGATATATGTGACTTTTTTGCAACGAAAATGCGGGGATTATGGAATCATGCAAGCCCCGCATATTTTGCGCGGAAATCGGCAATTTATGCAGCGAAAGAGCGACGTATTTGAAAATATGCGGACTTTGGTTGATTATGCATTGAATTATGCGATCGCATAATCGTGTTTTTCTAGAGGGACTGGTCTATAAGACAGACAGGATGGGACTGACCAGGTCTGATGAGGGCTGGATCCAGGGTTTCTATCCGGTTGGTGGCCATGATAACTTTGACGTCTCCTCGGGAGTCGAAGCCATCCAGCTGATTGAGCAGCTCCAGCATGGTCCTCTGGATTTCCCTCTCACCGCCAGAGTTAGAGTCATACCTACACAACACAGAGGAAATACACGCTTATGTTAAAAGGTGCTCATATTATGCTCATTTTCAGGCTCATAATTGTATTTAGAGGTTATATCAGAATAGGTCTACATGGGTTTAATAAAAAATAAAAACATTTTTGTTGTACTACACATTGCTGCAGCTCCTCTTTTCACCCTGTGTGTTGAGCTCTCCGTTTTAGCTGCCGAGTGAGGCATCTCACTTCTGTTCCATCTTTGTTGGGAGTTGGACATGTGCAGTAGCTAGGTAAGGACTACTAGCCAGTCAGAAGCAGAGTATGAGGGCGGGCCACGCTAGCAGCTAGGCGAGCATTATAACGTGTGTTACAAAGTGACGCACGTTCGTCTCTGAAGTAAAGGCTGGACTACAATAGAGCTGTTTGGAGCAGTTTGTGAACAGTGTTTTCTGTTGGAGATGGTAAGACCCTTTGGGGTGGACTTTGGGCTTTTTCACTTTGTAAACCTATAACGTGCACAAAAAAAGATATATAAACACAATAAAGGAAAGGGAAAAAGCCAAAAAGCATAATATGAGCACTTTATAGAATCCACTACATGGCGCTACATCCTCAGACTCCAGGAATTCAGTCTTGTTAGCACAAACCCATTTAACGGGGTTGTTTGCCGTATTTTCCATGAGGTTTAGAGAGTAGCTCATTCATTATTCACGCAGGTCAACCTCAGTCTTTTTTTTATTTATTTTTTTACATTTTGCTATGACAATCAGACAAAAAGTTTTTGATTTTGTATTCTCTACACTAGTCCTGTCCTGGTGCCTCTCTGGAAAGGAGGAAGAAAGCTACAGCTACTGCATGATATCATGGCCACTTGACAAAAACTTGCAAAGTGTGATGTGCATACTGAAATTTGATGAATAGTCTGAAGCAGACATCCGCGTACCTCTTAGTGCCAATGGCATCAATCTCATCGATGAAGACGATGGAGGGCGCGTACTCCTCTGCCACCCTGAAGAGCTCCCGGACCAGCTTGGGCCCGTCTCCCAGGTACTTCTGGATCAGCTCCGAGCCCACAACGCGCAGGAAGGTGGCTGACGTCTGATTGGCTACGGCCTTGGCCAGCAGTGTCTTGCCTGGTAAACGCATAAAATAAACATACATTCACTCTTTGCCACATTTTTAAGTATTTATTTAGCATGAGAATACAACAACTACATCATTAATTACTGGTAGGGTAGAACAGCAACACAAAGACTGGATTTTTGAGATACTTAAATTGATCTGTGACATTTCCATTTTGGAGACGTTTTCCATAAAAAAAAAAAAAAAAAAAAAAGGTAAAAGCGTGTAAACAGAATGTCACTTTAGAGAAAGAGCTGCAGCCATTTCATTTGCAAATGCGTGGGCAGTTCCCGGTGACATTTTCTGTCAGATATCTCATTTAATTGGCTTCTTTTTTTTCTCCCCCCATTCAGTGAAGAGGTTTGTTCTTGTCTATTTTTGCAGGATATACACTTTATGTATTTTTCTCTGCCAGAAATCTCTTATTTGAGTTCAAAAGGGCTTGTAGGAGCCCTAAATGTCACACACCTCCCAGATGCACCTAGAAACTGTCACACACGTTATTGTGTAGTTAGATTAGTCTCCTTCGGTCACCATCCAGTTGCAACATAACATTCACATCGATACAAGATTAATACCACAACTGCAAGAAATTTGCACTTTCTGCAATGCTGACTAGGTTTTATTTGCAATTGTTGTCTTTTTAACAATTTTTTATTGAGATATAATAAAACTATTTTCTATCCAATTTGAATACACATACAAAAATCAAAATTTTCTGGGGAATGTGTGGCAGTATTAGATAGTGACAATAAAAATAAAGATGGAAGGTACTTTTTGTATTATTGCCTGGTCAAAACCTTTATAAAAAAAAAAAAAAAAAAAAAAAAAAAAGATAGGTCAGTGTATCTATTGTGTTATTTCATAAACTAGGTTCATAAAAAGGTAATAAGGTTCCCAACAACGAAGGGGTGCCACTAGCAGCACTGAAGACTAACTAAGATTATTATGGCTCTTTTAAAACGATTACAGACATGTATTATGTCTGACGGGTTCTTACTATTCGCCCCAGATTCTGGCAATACACGTTATCTTTGTGCATATGATCCTCAAAAAGACAGTAAAAAAAAGAAATATATAACGATTGACACAAAGATTATTCTTCCCTTTGCCTTTGTGCAGGAATTAAACGTTATGTCTGCGCTATTCTATATGTAACCGTGATATGTAGTTCTTCATAAACAAAATAAACCAATAAAGAGATTGTATTGAAATTCACAGCCAAGCTGAAGCAAAGTGCACTTCCCTTAACCCTTATTATTAAAAAGGTGCGCTATGAGTTCCTGCATGACGTCACTTCTGTTGACGTTCCAAGTAAAAACAAAACGGAGCAAACTCTACCAGTTGATAACAACGCATTACGCTGTTTTTTGTGCATGCAAACAGCGCAACATGTCCACAGATAGAAGTTGGACATGCCTGTGTGAGACACAAATAAGATAGTGCTTATAACTTGATGTTACTGCAGCTTTCACAATTGTTGATACAGGGGGCAGCCATGTTGGATTTTGAACTTGGGGTACTGCGAGGTTGTACGAGTTCCGAGCTCGTAAATACGAGGTCAGGGGGCGTGTGTTTCCGACTTTGACCTCGTAAAAAAACGAGTTGTAGAGGTAAATAGAACGCGGCATAACTGTCACTAACCCCCAGCCCCTTCCCCCAACCATCTTGTCGCTGATTGGCTGGAATGTAGTTTGTTGTATTTTGGTGCACAGCCTGTGCCCCTAGTGTTTGACGTTTACCACCCCTGTGTGGATTCCCGAAACTGGGCTTTTTTTTTTGTATTTGGGGGGCAGGCAGCTAGCAGATCAAGGAGAGATGCCTACAATTTGAGACAAAAATGAAACCGTGCTGAAACCATGCAGGAACTCATAGTGCACCTTTAATAACCATTGTCCAGTGAATAACGGATTTGATTTGTAAATTTGGAAAAATTGGACTTTTTCAAATGCTGTACCCTGTGACAAAGGACCCACAGTCTATTTTGTTTTCACAATTGCTGACGTTTTGTTTTTTTATCATTCCACCTGTGTGCCACTGGCTGTAGAAGACTTTTAGTGGCAGCACTGAGCGGCTGCAGGACGTCGGTGACAGTTTCTCACCTTCCCTGCTGTGGTGCCCTTTAACAAAAAGGTCCCTAATGACCAAATGGAATTTGCCAGTGATGTCAACCAGGGCTAAATACACCTTTAGTGTGGATTTCACTTGAAAACCGAACCGAAAACTTAAGGTTAGACTATGCATGTACATACGTGTATACCGTATATATGATTCTCTTTATCAGTGTATGATAAAGAGTGATGGGGGTTATTATAATCATTTTCTATGAGCAAGAGATCATTTTGCGTGCATTTTAAGTGGACTGTAAGAAGTAAGGTACCATGTTCAGCCTTCATGAAATAACTTAAAAAAACAAGTACAATGCTGCCATATTTTTCATTTCCCTATCACTTAGTGGAAGTGGATACAAAAAAACAATGTCAAATCTTTAGAGCTGCAAAGATTAATCGATTAGTTTTCAACTATTAAATTAATCGGCAACTATTTTGATAATCAATTTTGAGTATTTTTTTAAGAAAAAAAAAAAAGAAGGTGAAATTCTCTGTTTACAGCTCCTTCAATGTAAATATTTTCTTGTTTCTTTACTGCGCTATGAACGTAACCATTTCTTTGAGTTGTGCAAAACATGACATTTGCCGACGTCATCTTGGGATTTGGAAAACACTAATCAACATTGTTCACCATTGGGTTTCTAGAGTTTTAGAGCCACTGTTGGTAACATGGAAGCACTCACCTGTGCCAGGTGCTCCATATAGGATGACACCTTTGGGAGGCTTTATGCCCATCTCCTCATAATACTCTGGATGCGTGAGAGGCAGCTCCACCGACTCCTATTAAAACCAACAGAAAACGGAAGTGTTATATACATAAACAATTCAACCTTCAACCTGCTTAAGTTAGTCGCTCAGTTGCAAGTGATGTAACCAGGTCTCTGAAAGCTACAAAAAGTATTAGCCATATTGTGATCAATATTTGATTTCTGTTTAGAAAACTAGTAATACAGATGGAAAACAATAAATGATGCAGCAAAAGTGGTTTGAGAAAATATACCGTAATACGATACCTTTATCTGTTGTGAAAAATGTGTAATTATAACTAATTGATGTAGGTTCTCTATGAGGGACAAAGCAACCAACATTTAATGACCACCTTGTAAGTTACAGGGGGTGAGCATTTTACACTACAAAGATTTTGGGTGCAGTATAAATTTAAAAGCTGTGGTGGCCAACTTACTTTTTTTGTGATTGGGCAAAAACTTCCATAATCTTTCACCATTTTGTAATTCAAGTGGTCTGAGAGACTTCTGCACTTCCTCCTTGCTCCGTTTTCAGGTTTTAGAAAATTTAACTTGTGACGGTAGACTTTGGCCAAGCACAGGTCATTTCAAAGAGAGAAAGAGCATTCCCACTGGCTGCTCTGCGCATGCATATGCCCCGTGCAACAAAGAGGGAAGAAATAGAGCTGCAGGAAAAGGTCTCACTCTACTTTAAATTCTGGCATTTTTTTTGCTTTCTAACCACTAACGACTTTAAAGCAATGCTATGTAACTTTTGCTGAACAGTGGCCTACTCAGGGCCCAGGCCCATTTTAACATTGCAGTGCATTATATACTGCACCTTGATCTCCTGGATCTGATTGTCCAGTCCTCCGATGTCAGCGTAGGTTTCTTGTGGGGCCTTCTCCACCTTCATCACCGTCACCAGGGGATCAGTGTCATCCATCAGCACGCCAATCACTGCATGAACCTACAAGTGACACACAAACACAGGACAACTTGTGACTTATGAATGCATTTTCAAAAAAAAGGTAACCAAATTAAGGATTCTCCGTGGATATTACCTTGTGGTTGAGCAGGACAGAGCAGCCTGGCTCAAGCAGATCCTTATCCACAAAGGACAGTATGCTGACGTAGTGCTCTGATCCCACTGAGGTGGAAACGATGGCGTGGTTGTCATCGATGATTTCCTCCAGAGTGCCCACGGACATGGGGGTCCCCCGCAGGTCGTCCACCTTAGACCTCTCCTCCTGTAAAAAATAAGACCAGGAATATTGTAACAGAAAAATAGCAGGAGAGGTGAAAATTTGGTCAGTTCTGTAGTATGACCACAGTTCAATAAATTGTATTGTACTATTAAAAAAGGCAAGAGGATTATTGTACCTACATTTTACCCAAATATACCGCACAAAAGCAAGTGAGGTACATGTGTAACAAGAACTGACCTCCTGTTTCTCTTCCAGAGGCTTCATCTGCTCCTGGTTTCTGATGAACTCCTCCTCCATCAACAGGTAGTCTTTGATCCGCTCCTGCTTCAGCAGCTTTAGACGGCATTGAGTGTGAGGGGTCACTGAAAGACACACACAGCGTGAAGCATAAAGCGTACATTGAAAAAGAAAAAAGAAATAAATAAACACCAATTTGATCCAACCACAAACACTTGGTTTCACAGACCTTCTTAATCTTGAACGCTGTCAATATCCTGCTTCCACCCCCTTATCAGTTACAGCAGTGTTGCTTTGTGTTCTCTTTTTATTCAATAATGCCAAATAAGGCATTTTAATTGTGTTACAATCTCTCTACCGGGGATGTCAGGGATAACTCCCAAACAGCATCCCCAGTTAAAATAATGCTAGGCGGTAGCCGTAAGAATGGAACACCTTTTCAGTTCCTTACCTAATGGTAGTTTACTGGCAGCATCTGGTCCCTTGGTCTTCTTCTTTCTCTTGCCAACTCTGGTGGGAATTGGAGGCTCATACTTCTTTTTCTTATCCTTCAATCGGGACAAAGTGGGATGAAACGTGTCAGAAAAGGTAATAGCGAGAAACACATATCAACTACAGTGTTTAAATACTTGTTGTTTGTTACCTAGGCACAGACTGCCCTAGGGCTGCAACAACGAATCGATAAAATTTGATTACTAAAAAAGTTGGCAACGAATTTCATTATCGATTCATTGTGTTGCGCAACTATTACGCCACTCAGTCGCGGAGATAAAAAGAATTTGAGTTGAGCGCGGAGCGGCGCAGCACGGAGCGAAAGAAAAGAAAAAAAGAGCAGAGCGGGGGTAGAGGAAATATGGAGAGAGACCAGAGAGACCCGTAACGTTGTTCTGAAACACACGGCGGAGGCAGAGAAATCAGTACGACCTAAGTCATCCAAGGTGTGGGAGCATTTCACACTAAATAAATCAAAAACGTGTTAATTGCAAGATAAGCAAAAGCGACACGGCATGGCACGGGCGCACCACGGTGATGAGTCAGCACCTAAAACGTAAACATGTTAGAGTCCTTGATGAGGAGGAAGGGAGTTCAACAGCAGGGTAAAGTCACTACACTATCCTACTTCTGTTCCGTTCTGAAGTGAGGAACGTACCGTCCCTCCAGTACCTCTTCTGGTGCTGCTGTTTACTCGTTATCCAGCTGACTAGCATGACAAGCTAGCGTTAGCTCCTTAATAACAGTAGTAAAACAGGGGTGGTATAGTTTGCAAGACAAAGACATGATTTTATTCACTCGCCTTTTTTGGCCCATTAATTTTTCAATCTGTTGTCATGTATATATTATGTGCTTGTCCCATATCAGTTATTGTTGACAAATATATTAGTGTGTGGTGTATAAAGGAACTTAACTTGCACTTACTACAATGATGGTAATAATTTAATGAATAAGTGTGAATGTGTGTCTCTGCGTGTCTGTCTGTGTGTGTCTTGTCTGTATCTGCTATTTGGGTTACTTACCTTTACACAACTATTAACTAAAACAACAAGTATGTATGTATTGAGTTGATGTAAATTAATGCTTTTTGTTTTTTTTATCAGATTCATCGAAAAAATAATCGACAGATTAATCGATTATTAAAATAATCGTTATTTGCAGCCCTAGACTGCCCTACAAGATATTTGCCTACATGTAGTAGATAAGCTTTTTTTACTCTTCATTTTTGAATGAAGTCTGTGGTAGACCAGTGTTTAACAAACAGCATGTTTGGCTGGCTGGTCAGACAGTGAGAAAAATAGAGCTGAGGCAAAACAAAATATCTTCCAGTAATGTAGATTCTAACTGAATGAATGAATAAATAAATATAAGGCGATCGCCTTACTGTTTATTACATATGATATTGCAGCCGTCATTTAAAACCATCCTAAATATAATATGTCACATATACATATTTGTCATCAAATGTCAAATATACAATTTGTTTGCAAATGTAATTTTGGCTTTAATTTTAAAATTGAGTGCCAATAATAAACGAGTTAGTTTAGTCCAGAAGCTACACAAAAGAATTGTACTTGGCTAGCGTTACCAAAACAACAAGTTGTGACATTACCGTTAGCTAGCAGAAGCTGTGTCATTCTCACCTTATCATCCTTCTTGCCTCCCCCCGGACCGTGGCCTCCACTCTGGCTTTGACCCTAAAATAAAATCAGACATGTGTTAATAAAGCTGAGAAGAAAAGCATCCACCAGTGCATTCTGACCTTTATATTTCTTCCTAAGCAGTAGCTAGTAACGTTAGTTAAAGTTTGCTTAACGTGACGTCGCTGTTATGTTAAGGTAGCTACCTGCCAGAATATCTAGCTTGTATTAACTGGAACGAACTTTAACATTGTCAGCCACGATAAAACACAACAAACTCGATCAAAATAAGTAAAAAGGTACTTCTACAATATGAATGACTAGCTAGCTATGCCAATAAGCGCTAGGATAACGACTGCTACCAACCGAGGAAAAAGCTAAGGCAGCTAACGTTAGCCTTTGGCTAGTAGGCTCTTAACTACTTTTAATTCTGTTACTTCACAAATAAGACATAACGCCGCCTGTAACTACAAAGCAGCACGAATGTCAACGTGTCAAGCACTATGAGTAATGTTGTATTGGCAAATAATACGATTTAGTAAAATAAATATACGAGCCAGAGAAAATTGCTTGCTCACTTACCATTGTTACTTGTCGCTTTCCAGTGACGTCAGAGGGTACGGCAACTCTAAGGGACAGAAAACTTAAAGGAAAATAAACAGGCCTAATGGTCTGGAACAGTCCACACAGTGGGAACAAGCCATCCGAAAAACATGCTTGTTATACAATAATGCACAGTTACTGTTTAATTAGTACATTTAAACAATATTGTTTTAAAGGTTCAACCAGCGTGTTTTCATGCAAACATTGATTTGAAGTAGTTTGGCCTTTTCTTTTTTCTATTTTGAGCATGGATTAAGATGAACAGCAGAGAGATAAGAAAGAATAATGGAACACTCTTTACTAAGCAGCAAAGGAAAAAAAGAAATGGGAGGTATGAGGTAGGGTAGGTGAAGGGGGGATTGAGATGTGGGAGGAGTACCTGTTAATTGAAATAATATGTTATTCTAGTCTATCTTTGGGGTAAATCTTGTTCTATTTTTTGTGTGATCTCTGATTGTAAAGGTTAATTGTGTCATTTTCAAAATGTTTTTTTATTGTTGTAATCGCTACCTGTACGTGCATTGTTTTTTTTTATCGTGGTCTCTCATGCCCTGTTAGAGTTTTACAGAGATCCAGGGTTGAGGGGGTGGGTGGGGTAGATCTTTTTTTTCTTCTTCTTCTTTCTTTGTTTTTCTTTTTGATTTCAATATCCCTGTACTGTTGTCTGATGCTATACTTGTTTACAATTAAAAACAATAAAAAGTTGTTCACAAAAAAAATGTTTTTTACAGTTTTTTACAATCACTTTGGCACTAATTTCAGAACCTTGACGTCATTTTTCAAAAAACTCTAGACACAAAACTCAAAACCAATGATCTAAATACACATGTTTTCAAAACTCTAACACTTGTTTCAATTTTAGGATACAATACATACAAACCTAACAAAGATCACCTGTTCAATATGACACAACTTAATATCAAAGTACTACTATTTCAAAAGGCAAGTCACACATTACATTTCAGATGACTGTCTATTCATTTCATTACAATCATCCAACTATCAATTCATACAGCTGCTCAAAATGAGAACAACTGTTGCATTACTCTTAATGCATAGTTGTATGGAAACAGACAAACAATATACCACGTTTAGATCATGAAAGTTTCAAGATAATGAGATTCATTGTCACCAATTATACCACGATATATAGTTTTGTGATATTTCTATTTAAAATTGTAATTTGTTTTGTTTTTTAAATTTGTTGTACCTGCCCAGGGACTACAGGTGGAAATTAGCAATTGTTGCTATAACCTGGCCCAAGACATATTCTCTTGTTTAACAAGTTTAATGTTTATTTGTGCATTGTCCCTGTTTCAAATAAATCAATTTCCAATTCCAATTCCAATTAGCGTGGCGCATGAACCACATTATGTATGGATGTAATATTTCATCATCATTCTTTACTCTAATGTATTACTGTTTATCAGACACTGTTTCTATGGTCCCATGTACCACCTTTGAGACTATTTACACTATTGACAGTACTACACTGTATGCATGCAGGCCCTTGGAATTGCTTGTCCAATTCTGCCAACTCGTTACTGATGATGTATACTTTATATATATACTGTATATATACATATACATATATACTGATACCACATTGTTCGCCTTGCCCAAAGGTTTTTTCCAAGATGTTTGGCTAATTGCAATGTAGATGAGAACCTGTTGCCAAATCCACAAGACAGAGTTGAAGAAGATGTAGAAGTACAGTAATCACTCCTTTGTTTTGCTTTTTACAGTACAAGCAAGTTGAGGAACACCGCATGTTTTACAGTACTGTCTTTTCTTTTCTATTTTGTAGCTAATTATTTTGCTTTGATTCAAATATACCTATGTTGTGATCGTACTGTATTGTTTTTCATCAATACGTTTCAGGTTTTGTTCGACAATTATTCTCTCTACTACTGCAGTACTTTTACAGAGATGTATTTACAACTAGTACCATAATGAAACATGTATCACCTATTTTGTACTACACTATTTAATGATTGTACTAACAATGACACAGTGATATGGGTAGTGTGTGTGTGTGTGTGTGTGTGTGTGTGTGTGTGTGTGTGTGTGTGTGTGTGTGTGTGTGTGTGTGTGTGTGTGTGTGTGTGTGTGTGTGTTTAGCTTAGTTTAGTTTAGTTTATTAGTTTATAATGTCGTGGACAGTCTCCTTTAATGAACTATACAGTAAAAGGAGCAGCTTTAGCCTCAACGGCTAATTTCCAGCTGTAGTCCCCGGCCAGCTGACAATAGGCATCCTAAAATACAATGGTTAACATATTAAAATGAGTTACATTACATCTATAATAACAGCAGGCCTAAACAAAAAAGTTTAAAACATACACAAAAGTGGCACACAAACAGACTAGCGCAGATAATGGCAATGGCATTAAATCAGTCCATGCAGTTAATACAATACGAAGGAGACAAAAGAAAGGAGAAGAGTCTCAGGAGGCCACATTGAAAGCACATACAAGACATAACAGAGGCAGGCAGCAGAGATGGAGCGACAGCAACAGTAACTACGTCACATCAAACACACATCACATCGGACAGATTAATGTGTACAGTAATAGTTATCAGACTGCCATGTTTTAAGGTATTTTGTGAAGGTGTAATATGTATGTATATCTTTGATTGTAGTGGGCAATGAATTCCAATTTTGTAATGCTGTAACAGAAAATGATAATTGCCCAAATGGGCTTTTCCTGAATGGAATTAGAAGATCACCTCGTGCGGTGCTTCTGGTAATGTGACTGCTGTTGTTACGTTGGATTATGAAAGAGTTCAAAGAGGGAGGAGCAGTATTATGCATAATTTTGAACACAAGTGTGTGTGTGTGTGTGTGTGTGTGTGTGTGTGTGTGTGTGTGTGTGTGTGTGTGTGTGTGTGTGTGTGTGTTTTGCTACTTACTGTATTCCCCACAACCAGCTAACGTTAGCTAGAAAGCTAAATTGAATCAGCAGTCCCATGGCAGGCAAATCTACCAAATAATTATGGCATCAAATGTTATAATTCAGACAGGGGTACAGAGCATAAACATTACACATTATACAAACTTCTTTTTTTTTAAGTAGGATACTCTATGTTTAGTACATATGATCTGTTATGTTTTAGCCATGATTTCAATTGTGATTTAAAATGAGAGAGAGTAAGGCATAGTCCGATAGCACTGGGTGTTGTGTTCTGTGGTGGAATTTCCAGAAACACCACGTAGTGGTATGATGAGATTGAAGGGAAAGCTTACACATCAGATCATCATAGGTCACAGGACAGGGGACGAGAGTATTCATCCAGTCTCTGATATCCAAACCTGTTCTGTCCTGGCTTCCCTGTCTCAATCAGGGAGCCTATGTAGACAGCTGCATGATAAGGGAATGTTTTGTCTCAGGGGCTGTCCAGTGGTGTAGTCTACGTGATACGCAGGTATACCAGCTAAGAAAGCTTCAGGATTTCCATATACCCACTTAAAAATGTGCAATGACATGTAACAACATACTTTCCATTATAGTTTTGATATATTTTGAATTGTCATCTGTGTTTTCCCTCGCATAGGCTAAATAAAGGGATTTCCACCGTAAATTAGTGCATTAAAGTGTATCAGAATGCAGGTAATGAAGTCTGTGAGGCTCAGAATTTCAGACCCCATATGTCCATACTGGTCCATATACTTATATAGTACAGTATCAGCGCTAAAATACATTAGACTACACCACTCGGGCTGTCTCCTTTTGGAGGTCAGTGTAACAGGGCCTGACATAGTTTTTTCATGCATCCCAGAACTATGCTCAAGGCGACCATCTTTTCTTTGGCGCCATCGGTATCTTGAGATATCACCTACTTGATAGTTGGGGCTAGGACCTCAAAGAGCACAGGGCACAGGACCTCAAAGAGTTGGGACGGCACTGCACAATAACACATTGTGGTTGTACTGTACTGCCTGCTTGATTGTCTCCTCAATTGAGTGCTCAATTAAATGCTTCTGTGTAATTCGTCAAGGTCTCCCAAACGTTCTTCAACGTATGTGAAATGAGTTGTGCTGCTCCTGAGGTTTTCCATAACGTGTTCCAAATGTTTACAGCTGGAATGGTGAAAGCTGACCGGCCACATTCAGCGGACCTGTGCTGTTTTACACAGTTTACATCTGGTAGATGCACTTGTTTGCCTGATGCTTCCTGAGCATAGTGGAGCAAACTCTGTCAGTGGGAGAAGCAAGATTGTGGGTAATTTTATACATCAAGCAGGAGTTTGCGAGGTGGACGAAATGAGCAAAAGTCGAAAGGTTGTGCTTTGTAATTATATGAGAGTCATGATACCGTGTGGGCTTTTTGTCCAGTATTTTGAGAGTTCTTTTGTATAAACCGTGGGCCTCAGAATGTTTTTTTTCCTGCTTGAGACCAAGTGGTAATTCATTTGAATGTGTGGAGAAAACACAGAGTGCGTGTACAACTTAGCAGCTGTTGACAACTGGTTCCTAATGAATTTGAAGTTGCTAAGGTTGATACTGACTGTACGGATGACCCTTTTCACCTTTCTTTTCAAGGTGTGAAGCAATAGCCTAATTATCCCAAGCTATTTGAAGACTGAGACCATTTGAAGGTTTTCACCCGTAACAAGGCTGATAAACATCTTTCCTCCTGACTGAGAAATACATTCATGCCTTAGCCTTGCTAATTGACAGTATTTTACTAACCCCTTAACTAACCAAGCAATCTAAGATTTGATCAGATCTGTTTGGAATAAAATGAGTTGTCATGTTCCATTTCTCTGAGTTATAAACATGTTTGGGGTTTTGCATATACACATTTCCATTTTGTTACAGTATTTGAAACACATTGGCTCTGACCTGTATGTTTTCTTCCATGCTGCTTTTCTTATAAAGGGTAATATCGTATTACCAATTCATATCGTAGCCATTTCTTCAAAAGTATAATTTGAGGACATCATATCTTCAAGTCTGTGATTTCCAGTTTAGCTTCCACGGTTAGTGTATGTACGGACTTTATGGTCTAAACCCATTGGAATAGCACGCTGTGTTGTTTCAACGAATGCCTTTCTCATTTTCTCATTTTAATGAACATCATGATCTTGTGTTGTAATGCTGAAATGGCACATTATCGCACATTGTCAGGTGAGCCATCATTGGAGCAGGTAAAAAGAAGCACACTATCAGCTGATTCTCGTATTTAAAAAAAGAAAAAGAAAGTGAGTTTATTTTTTTCCTCAGTAATACTGCACAACATCCTGACCTGGGTGCTCAACCGTGAAGAGAATGGACTAAAGCTGCAGAAATATGTTTTTCTTAACAAATGCACTGTTCATATATAGCCTGTGTTTGATTACCACCACCTGGATCTCCCAGCCTTGGCTTTAACAGAGATTATGTAATTGATTTGCTTGCTGTTTACCCTCCCCTGTCAGACTCATGCACATGATCAGTCAATAATTATACACACAAACATTGACATAAAGCCCATCCTAATTAAGTAATTAACGTTAAGGTAATTACCTTATTGTGCAGGGCTGTCACTGTGTAGCTAATCCCTCCTGTCAGACATGTCTGCAAAAGTAATTGTTTGACAGCCACTGGACTGGATTTAACTGGTATAATATTGCATATGTGACACACTATATGTGTAACACATAAACCCCCGTTTCCCCCGCAAAATATAGTCATAATGTGGAAAATACATCTACTTTCATTGATTCTCAAAATTGCTCACAATAAGGTCACATATGCATCTTTAGTCAGGTACATAGAGAGTTTTCACACCTTTTGTGAACATAATGATAAAATACCCACCTATGAAGCTTATTCCTGCTAAACCATGAATGGTGTTGTGACACTTAGGCCACCTCTGCGGCACAGCACAGTAAAACCACAATGTCAAATCCCACATGACTGTTCCATTAGAGTGTGTTTCAAATTCTCTCCAAAAAGGTGGGTACGATAGCGGTGTCAGTAATTCTCTGGGAGTTTCCAGGAATCAAAAAAAGAGCTTCAACAAAGAGTCTCTGTATGTCTGAGTCTCGCCTGTACACACACACACACACACGCACGCACACACGCACACACATACACACACACACAGACAAGAACACACAGGCGTTTGTTCAAAGCTATTATTATCTGTGTAGGCACAGCTTCTCTGACATATTCTCCAGTTCTCTATAATGCTATTTTGTGTCTTCGCTTAAGAGTGTGATTTTGTGTGTGTGTGTGCGTGCGTGCGTGCGTGCATGCATGCGTGTGTGTGTGTGTGTGTGTGTGTGTGTGTGTGTGTGTGTGTGTGTGTGCGTGTGTGTGTCGTGTGGCGTGCAGTGTGCCTGTACAAATGAATGTTGGCATTATTGCAAAGCAACATCTTTGCAGTTTGTGCATCAGATTATTCTGTCTGAGGTTGAGATTGTCTCCATAGCAAAGAGTGGAGGCTGCCAGATTTTCGTCCGCTTTATTGTTCTGTACAAGATATTGGATTTCATTATTTAGGGATTTGTTTGGCTAGCTGGCTAACTAATTTAATGTTATAATGGTATAATGTTAATGGGTTGTTTGAAAAAGGCTGTCCCCGGCTGACTCGGCCGTTGGCGTCCAGCTGTTCGACCAATCAGTGTCCCGTTAGGAGCTACTGGCAGCTACAGTACAGGCGGGATTTACGTGTGTGAGACTGTTTGTTCAAAACAACAATGGTGGACAGATGGTGGACAGATGGTTCAAAGTCCAATCCAATCACAAGGTTCAAAATCCAATCAACTGCCAGGAATTGTTATGAAAGTGCCTTCCATTTTCCAAACCGTTTCCAATGATGGCTTCTCAGGTGGTTCTATGTCACGCACCATCTGGCGCGTCAGGTTAGTCGAGATGTTCCGTGTAGTGGAAAAACGGCAAATGAAGTTAGTTTAAAGGTCCCATGACATGGTGCTCTTTGGATGCTTTTATATAGGCCTTAGTGGTCCCCTAATACTGTATCTGAAGTCTCTTTTATATAGGCCTTAGTGGTCCCCTAATACTGTATCTGAAGTCTCTTTTATATAGACCTTAGTGGTCCCCTAATACTGTATCTGAAGTCTCTTTTATATAGGCCTTAGTGGTCCCCTAATACTGTATCTGAAGTATCTTTTATATAGGCCTTAGTGGTCCCCTAATACTGTATCTGAAGTCTCTTTTATATAGGCCTTAGTGGTCCCCTAATACTGTATCTGAAGTCTCTTTTATATAGGCCTTAGTGGTCCCCTAATACTGTATCTGAAGTATCTTTTATATAGACCTTAGTGGTCCCCTAATACTGTATCTGAAGTATCTTTTATATAGGCCTCAGTGGTCCCCTAATACAGTATCTGAAGTCTCTTTTATATAGACCTCAGTGGTCCCCTAATACTGTATCTGAAGTATCTTTTATATAGACCTTAGTGGTCCCCTATAATACTGTATCTGAAGTCTCTTTCCCAGAATTTAGCCTTGGTGCAGAATTACAGCCACCAGATCCAGTCCCACAATGAGCTTTCCTTAGTATGTGCCATTTCTGTGTCTGTAGCTATTGAGGAGGAGAGAGGGGGGGCAAGGTGGAGGCTGGGGGTGTGGCATTGACCAACAGTCATGCTTTGCTTGTTTTCAAGCCATGATGTCTCTCTCTCTCATGGGTGGGCCAAATTCTCTGGGCGGGCAAAGCAGAGAAAGGGGAGGTAACCTTGCTCCTTATGACCTCATAAATGGAAAATTCCAGACCACCCATCTGAGCTTTCATTTTCTCAAAGGCAGAGCAGGATACCCAGGGCTTGGTTTACATCTAGCGCCATTTCTAGCCACTGGGGGACCATAGGCAGGCTGGGGGAACGCATATTAATGTTAAAAAACCTCATAAAGTGAAATTTTCATGCCATGGGACCTTAAAAGCCAAGTGCGTCTACAGCCGCTGAAGGATGCCTTGAGCGTCGGTATCAGACGCTGAGGGCCATTGACCAAGCTGTCGTACTTGACGAGTTGGGAGCGAGAACGCGTCGGCTAGCAGATTGAGGCTAAAGATGCATACATGGCTGAAGTGTAAACTTGCTCAAATCCAAGAAAGAGCAAGGCAGAGGCGCTCTAAACTCTGATAGTATTTACACAGGGGGGAATTGCTACACAGTGGATGTGCTAGTGGTAGTAATTGCTAATGATGTGCTTTTTGGCATTGTAGTTGCTACTGTAGTTAGTCAGCTGGTGAGGTTAGGCTAATGATATCAGCTTACGTTAGAGCAGATACACAGCCAGTTTCTTACACTCTTTTCACTTTTTCCTGTGTTTTTGGTTTTGGAAAAGCTGAAAAAAATAGAATGGAAATTATATATGGAAACTGCTGTTTTGGGACATGGCAAATATCTAATTATAATGTGTTTCTCATTTTAATCAAATAACATTTTTCACTCTGCAAATGTTTAACCTTTATTAATGCTGCGTTTCATCTGGAACTCAACGCCTTCTTTGTGATTGTGCTGTAAACTGAAAAAGATTTTGCAGCAGATGACTCACAGATAAAGTATTCTTACAACCATTGGGAATCATGCTAAAAAATCATGCCGAGTCTGACACTGTACAAAAGATAACACAGCACATTCTTTCTTTGCATGCATGCTAGGTTGTCATTTTATCAAGACAAAACCAAAGAAGATGGTCTCTCTGCTCTTGTTCTCTGGAAATCAAACACACCTAATCCAGAGATACCAAAGCTCAGCTGGTCAGAGGTGGAGCCTGGGGGATTCTCACCATGTAAATTCCACTAAGATGCATTTACAAAGAGAATGAAGATGCCTATACATTTGTTCTTAAAGGGTAAATGCAGTTTTTTTTTTTAACATGGATCCTATTTTCCTGTTTTAGTGTCTAAGTGAATGATGGGAACAACAATCTTTGACACTGGTCCTGTATTAAGCCAGATCGCTGTCCAGTTTGTATTTACATTCACAAAAGTGCTCGTCTTGCCACCGACAGGCTCAGATTAATATTCTAAGTGTCTGTAACATTATGGAAAGGATCCTTTTAAAGGAACATGCCGACTTATTGGGAATTTAGCTTATTTACCGTAACCCCCAGAGTTGGACAAGTCGATACATACCCTTCTCATCTCCGTGCGTGCTGTAAGGCTGTCTGTCGGCTCCAGCGGCATCAGGCCAGCGCAGAACATGCAGGTGAATGGTTCCAGTAATCCTACTGCTCCGAATAAGATTTGTGATTTATAGAGTCACAGCGTGTACAAAAAACAATGTAAAAGTCTCATGTTACGTTGTTTTTTGTACACGCTACAAATCACAACATGTAAATAGGAACATGTTGGCGTTATTTTGTCACTTTTGTCACAATTCGGAGCAGTAGGCTAGTTGGAACCAGTTACCTGCAGGATCTGTGCTAGGCTAAGCTAATGCTGGAACCGTCAGACAGCATTACAGCACGCACGGAGATGAGAAGGGTATGTATCGACTTGTCTTACTCTGGGGGTTACGGTGAATAAGCTAAATTCCCAATAAGTCGGCGTGTTCCTTTAAAAGTAATACTTTTAGCGTGTATAGAGCCAACATATTTTCACATGTAACTCGGTAAACTATGTGTTTATTTCAACCAAAACTTGAGTTGTGATGGTTGGAAAAGTGAAGGGTCGACCCAAAACGGCTTTTCGCAGTTTTAATTTGTTTCTGTCGACTTTGAAGGAAGTGCATTTTACGATGCTGAAATTACTGTTTATTTACATGTCTGGTGTCTGGTGGGTTTAGCGAATGCAATTTTGCGGATGTTTTTGTTAAAAAAAAAAAGATCTTACTCTTTAACAGAAAGGTCGACCTCCTTATAAATCCTTTCCTTAATGTTGTCAGACACTTAGAATATTAATCTGAGCCCGTCAGTGGCAAAACGAGCACTTTTGTGAAGGTAAATACAAGCTGGACAATTGCCCTATTCACTTACATTGTAGCTTGTTTCGCCGCTGCAGACTGCAGCGATCTCGCTTAATACTGGACCAGTGTCAAAGATTGTTGTTCCCATCAGTCACAAAAACATCCCGGTTGAAAAAAACGGTAGTTACCCTTTAATCAAGCTTAATATATTGTCCACAAGTTGTCCTCCCACTTGGCAATCGCTCCCTGGAAATGTTATGAACAATCTCTGTCTGTTGTCCTTTTTTTTTGTTTACTGCACTTGCGTTGAATCCAGGCTACAGGGAAAACATAAACACTGCTGAGCTAAAATCAAATAATAATCCCCGGAGCGACTTGTTTCACTGCATTTATATCAATACCAACCACCTACAGGGCTTGTCGGACAACATCAGGGTGTGAAAATGTCCTCACGTCTGCGTCCATGCTGGGATAATGTGCAGCAGTAAAAACAGCAGTCTCTTAAAAAAACAAACAAAAAACAAACGGTTTCATAACAGACTCCGAACACTTCCCATTCAGCTAGGCATAGGTCTGTTTGATTTGTAATGAGGTCTTTTGGGGGGAGTTTGTCTTCTATTCTTTTGTGATAATGAATGAAAGCAGTGCCGGGATGGAGGCTATTGAATGGCATATGGTTGTGAAACATATGGTCACAAATGATGTGAATAGAGTGCCATTGATAGTATCAGAACCATCATTGATGCATTTCTGAATTAAAGGTCGACATTCAATCATCCATGAATTGGGCTCATCGTTGCTACATAACAGCTTAATGAAGGCCTAATAACCACTGTTAGACACCAAACACCCATTTTAATGAAGCTATTTCAATGCCTGCCACAGTATGGACGTGGTTAGAGTCATATTAAGTATTGTAAAGTAGCCTACGTAGATGAGTGGAAGTTGCGGTTAGATGTGAAGTAGCATGTAGAGCATCATATCATGTTTTAAGGCTTAGATACAGGGGCTCTAGGCAGATTTTTTTTTTTTTATCACCATGGAAACTGAGTTCCTCATCGGGGAACATTCCGGCACACTGAGCCTGGTCCAGATGTGAGACTCCAGCAAACCATCACGCATCATTTATGCAGCCATGTTCTTGACAGGAAGGTGGGCTGAGGTGGAAGCTGCTTGTGGGGGGTCGATGGAATAGATGAATTATGTAGTCGTGCGTTTTGTCTTAGTGCACCAAGCAAGTCTTCCCTTTTTAAGGAAGGCAGGGCTCAGTGTCAATTTGTCCGTACTCGACTTATCCCCTCAGCCTTTTGTATCCTTTGAAAAAAGGATTCACGCTGTTTCCCCTATCTGTCCACGCTCGTCTCTGCCAGCCGGTTGTTCATGATGCCAAGGGCGCCCACCCCTCCTGAGAATCCGTTCTGACGTGAATTGGAGCTGGACTGGCGCGGGTGCCCGATGGCCATCTCTGAAAGCTGCTTCTGCATAATTGCCAGATTCACCTGCAAAATAAAAAAAAAAAAGACATCAAGAAATCAACCAACAAGGACATTTTTTTGCCGTCTGTTTGGAACGTACGGTACGTGCAACTGGTGGAGACTTGCGGAACAAGGATTAATACAATGTGTTGGCGTCAGGCACATCTGATTTCACAGGTGTGAAACCAGCTGGTGTTTTTTTTTTTTTTTTTTTTTTTTATCCGTTCCTTTTGGTGTGTTGATTTATGTGAACAAAGACGACAAATACTGAACAAGTGGGACTGACATAAATCAGATATTTACTCTCCCACACCCCAACTTTTCCCTTTCATTTTTCACTCTACAAAGCAATGTGTAGACAAGACAGTGCTTTTTAACGCTGTTTTACATGTGTTTAGTCAATATTAAATTAAACGGGATGGAGCTGATTTACACAATTACGGGTAGTTTTAGCCACGCTAGCAGCATGACTCTAGGGGTGTCGATCTGTCGATCCACCTCTTGGAGGGATTTCCATTATATTGTGTGTAGACATAAAGCCCCAGTGGGCAAAGCAGCCTATTTACTTTGGTGATCCCTTGACGTTTTACTAGAGGTGATGCATCGGGATGCGGACATGGACGATGCTGCACACATGCAGTGGCCCACCATAATCGATTATAACGCAATGACGTCGCTCGTTAATTTTCCAGCCGCGGCATAAATATTCAAATGAAAAATAACATTCTCAATAGCCTAACCCATTTCACACACACACACACACACACACACACAGGCAGACATGCAGATGTAACCGATGTGTTCTAACTGTTATATTTCACCAAAAATCCATGTTTGTTGATATTTTGTTATTTATTTTCATATAAATCTGGTTTTGTGTGTATTTATTTTGGGGAGCTTTTATTTTGTTAATTTTATTCTGGCGGTGTGACCAGTTGCCTGTTAGTGATGTCACTTCCTGTATTCTCCTCAGTAGCGGTACGCTATGGTGAGGAGAGGTAAGACAATCTGAGCGCTCTGGTTCAAAGTGACTTAAAACATGTTAAAACCGCTAAGTAGAAGTTCTTACCATACTTTAACTGTCACTAGCTTTGTTCATTGTCATGGTGATATTTGTTTGAATGTGTACATACAGTTTTATTGTGTACGGCACTTTTTGTGTGAGATGCTAGCTCACTTCTCTCAGGCTAGCTTAATGAAGAGCACACGTGTGGATTCTTATGCGCTGGTTCTTTTCTCCCTCTCATTTAAAGGTGTGCTATGTGCGTGTAGGAACCCAGAGCTGCTGTACTGATTTAATTGTGTGTTGTACACAGGTATGTGGGTACTCCCCTTGTTTTTTTGTGATGAAAATGTTATATTTATACATATAGTTTTTTGTTTGTTCATGTTTAAATTCTACATTTATTAATGAAATATAAAAAATTGCCGTTGGTATGTGGGGAAATGGTTTTGATTTTATAATGACATTTTGACTATACGATCACATTGAAATGTATTTTGTTACATTATTTTAATAAGAACACTGCACGTGTTTGTCAGTAGCGGTACGCTATGGTGAGGAGAGGTGTGCTATGTGCGTGTAGGAACCCAGAGCTGCTGTACTGATTTAATTGTGTGTTGTACACAGGTATGCAAAATAAAACCCCCGTTCAACTGGCAAAGCAGAAGATGTCTGTCGTCCATTACTACGCATACTGAAATTGAGGGAGTGTCAGGCCAGACCGGCTACAGTGGTGCCGTGACCCGGATCCACACTGCTTCAGGCTGTTTCGCCGCTGCGTCTGGAGTCGTGGATCAACACCAGTTTGGTCACCAGAGGTTGCTACTTGACACTCATTCATGTTACAAGTTATTTATAGCATTGGAAGAAAAAAAAAGAAAAAGAGGAAAAAGGGGTTTTGAAACTGTTCATTCTGCTTTTGCTGTCTTAAGAGTAAAAGTTGTCGTTTCAACATATTGTATTGTGTATCTAAGTGTACAGATAAAATGACAAATGTTACTGGGGAAATGGCTGAGGACAGTGTAACAGGTGACCGTTTTAGTTTTGCTCTTGGGAGGGGGAGAGCGATCAGTGGGTTGCCCTGTACTCCGTTGCGAGGTGCAAGTAATGTAGACTCACCAGCTTTTAGTTCCACCCGCATACTTGGTCAGGCAGCTAGCCATAGTCAGGGTGATACGCTTTCATATTTCCCAGCCACTAATGATCCAGATTTAAATAGTTTGATAACACATATCGCTCAGCAGGTAGGACAGACTATAAGAGATCAGTTAAAAGGTGAATGTAAAGGGAGCAATGTTAGTGGTGCGCAAGCTCAGAGCAGTGCAGACCAGCCATTCAGTGACTCCACTTACCTCAACTTGACCGGTGCAAAGCTCGTCCTCCAGTCAGATGTGAAAGAGCCTCCCGTCTTCAGAGGAGATGGGTCTGACAAGGACACAGTCTGTGAGTGGGAAGATTTAATGGAAGTGTATCTTCGGAAACGTGGCATACCTCTGAAAGAACAGCATTCTGAGATAATGTCTAAATTAATGGGCAAGGCTAAAGACATTGTGAGGATAACTTTGAGAAGCAGCCCATCCATGAAGCCTCAAGAAAAACCAAAAGTCATATATGACATCCTCCGACAACATTTCAGTGAAGTGACATATTCTTGTATGCCTATGGCTGACTTCTACAGCACAGCCCCAGTGACAGGAGAGTCCCCTGTAGAGTACTGGGTTAGGCTGAACAAGGCGGTTGATGCGGCAGAGGAGGGCTTGAAAAGGTTGGGACGGCGCATGGAAGATCCTTGTCAGGAAGTAGCTATGATGTTTGTTAAACACTGCCCAGATCCCACACTTGCCGCTGTTTTCAAGTTTAAAGCACCAGATAAATGGGCAGCCAGTGAGGTTCAAGAGCATATTGATCGCTACCAAATTGAAATGAAAGAAGGGCTCTCCAAATCAAAACGCCTCAGACCAATAGCAGTACACACTCAGGCTCCTACACTTGACGAGTCACCTGTGCAGAAGGACATCACTGTGACCAGACCTACATGCAATGATGATTGTCTGAAAGTGTTAGTAAGCCTTTTTGATCGTGCACTATCACAGAACAACCATTTTGCACAAAAACCTGCCTTCTCTGATCAGATACAGCATAAGTCTTGCAGGGTCTGCCAGTCATCGCAGCACTCCCTCTCGCACACTGCAGGCAGAAACGTCTATGTCTGGCATGTTTCGAGCCAAATCACATAAAGAGAAACTGTCCTAGGCGGCAGCCTGGCCAAGGTCAGATCAGCACCTCCTCTCCCCAAAGCCCCCAGACCTTAAACTAGTTGGCCCGCATTTAGAGAGGGAATGTGTGGGCACAAAGGAAAAGACCCTCATCAGTGATATTGAGCAACATTACATAAGAGCATGTGCAGCAGCTCCCACTGGTGCTAACGTAATAGTGCAAAACACACAGAGAGTGGGATCCTATGATGAACTCTTTTACACCTCTGTCACCATAAACAATGTTTTCCAGGTCCAGGGATGCTTGACTCTGGTTCCATGGCCTGCACGCTAAGTGAGCAAGCAGAGCAAAAGATGTTAAATGAGCTCCCAGAACCCATTCCATTGACTCAGGAGGTGGTGTTGGTAGGCTGTGGCGGGTCACTGAGCCGACCCAAGTGCATGTATGAAGTGGAGATGGAACTGTACGGAGAGCGTTGCATCGTGCCTGTCCTTGTGGTGCCTGGGCAACGCGACGACCTGATCATCGGCACAAATGTCATCAGATTTCTGATGCACCAGCTCAAAATAACCAGTGACTATTGGCGCCTTGTGTCCAGTGGCAATCTTCTTCCTGAGTGTGAACAGTTTCTCGACTTCATGGCAAATTCATCCAGGTGGAGAGGCAAGGATCTTCCAGACAGAATTGGCACTGTTAAGCTCCAGCAGTCTGTCACCCTGCTGGCGAGACAAGAACATCTAGTCTGGGGAAAATTGCCGAGTAATGTTCCCATGTCACCAGGCAGCACAGTGGTAGTTGAGCCCACCACGTCCAGATCCATGCCTCGTAATATCATGGTGGGGCGCGTTATCACACCTTTATGGGGCGATAGATGAGTTCCTATGAAAGTCACCAACATGTCAAACAAACCCATCACATTGAAAAGAAACAGTAAACTGGCAGATGTGTCTCCTTGTGTAGCTGTGGAAGATTTTGAGGTTTTCCAGGGCACCAGCCAACCTGAAAGAGACAAGCCAAAGACAAAGCCTGACACTGCCAGATCCACAGACTTAAAACAGCGACTGCAACAGGTTGGGCTCAATGATATCGATGTTGATCAGTGCCATGCTGGTCAAGTGGGCAGACAGAAGCTGGTTGATCTGCTTGAAAGGTACAATGACATTTTCTCCAAACATACACTGGACTGTGGCGAGGCGAAAGGCTTTGTACATCGTATTCGACTCACTGATGAAAGACCTTTCCGCCTTCCCTATCGGCGGGTACCACCAGCCCATTATCAGAAATTGCGACAGGTTCTGTCTGAAATGGAAGAACAGGAGATAATAAGGAAATCAGTGAGTGAATATGCTTCTCCCCTCGTTTTTTGGTGTGAAAAAGGATGGCAATTTGAGGCTCTGCACCGACTTCAGGTGGCTGAATGCGAGGACTTTCAAGGATGCGCACCCATTACCACACCAATCAGACTGTCTAGCAGCCCTGGGTGGAAACACCTACTTCAGCACCATGGACTTGACCTCTGGCTTCTACAATATACCGATGGCAGAGGATGACAAGAAGTACACAGCGTTCACGACCCCAGTGGGACTGTATGAGTACAACAGGATGCCACAGGGTCTGTGCAACAGTCCTGCTTCATTCATGAGAATGATGCTCAGCATATTTGGTGATCTGAACTTCAGCAGTCTATTGTGTTACCTTGATGATTTGCTAGTCTTTGCTGCAACTGAAGAAGAGGCTTTGGAGAGACTTGAGGTTGTTTTCCAGCGGCTCAGGCTTCACAACCTTAAACTGAGCCCTAAAAAATGCCACTTGTTGAGATCTTCAGTCAAGTTTCTTGGTCACATTATAGATGGCAATGGAGTGGCTGTGGACCCAGCAAAAATTGAGGTCATATCTAAAATGTCGAAAGAGGACCTGATGGAGGATGATGGCTGTACACCATCAGTAAAGAGGATAAAATCCTTTCTGGGAATGGTGTTCTATTACCAACATTTCATTCCTAACTGTTCTTCGATAGCCAAGTCATTGTTTGCTCTCACTGCTGGACAAAAGAAACGTGGAAAAGTCAGAACAAGTTCCAACACTGGCTCATTTAGGAAGCTCAGACCCTCTGATTGGACAAATGAATGTGACGTGGCTCTCAGTAACCTAAAGGATAGTCTTTTGAACTGTGTGTTGTTCTCTCACACCCAGATTTTTCTCAGCCTCTCCTTCTGTCCATCGATGCATCTCTAGATGGGTTAGGAGCTGTGTTATCACAAATACCAGCTGGTGAAACCAAAGCACGCCCTATCGCTTTTGCCAGTAAAACCCTGAGCAGTTCTCAAAGGAAATATCCAGCTCATAGGTTAGAATTTCTGGCCCTGAAATGGAGTGTGTGTGAGAAATTCAGCCATTGGCTAAGAGGTCACTCTTTCACAGTATGGACTGATAACAACCCTCTTACCTACATCATGACGAAACCTAAGCTCGATGCTTGTGAGCAGCGCTGGGTGTCCAAACCGCCCCTTACACGTTCGACCTGAGACACATACCTGGCACCAAGAATGTGGTCGCAGACGCACTCAGCCGCGACCCCTTTGCGAAAACGATCAGTCACAGAGTCATCACAGAACAGTACACTAACCTTCTTGCTGAGGCTGAGGGTGTGAGTCATGATGGCATTCAAGACACCTTCAGGTTAAAGGTTCAGTGTCAACAGGTGAAGAAATCAACCTATAAGGGAATGAAGCTGCAATCTGACTCCTTCAAGTGTCACTGTGATGTTGGGGCTGTTAAAGCTCTCATGGGGGTTCACGACCATTGGGAAGTTGCTGCTGAGACAAGAGCTGTGGAGTTAATTCAGTCTGTTCAGGATCTGTCACCGCCAGGGCAAGACACCCTCCCTATGTTCACATTAGCGGACCTCCAGCGCAGCCAGGAACTAGACCCCTCCATCTCGGTTATCATGCCATTTGTCATACGCAGCGGAAGGCGTCCCTCCAGGCGTGAAAGAGCCAAATGTGACGCAAAAGTGATGGTGCTCATCAAACAGTGGGAGAGATTGAAAGTTCAAAATGGTGTCCTCTACCGGGTTACTAGGGACCACATCAGCAAACAAAAGAGACACCAGTATGTTCTACCTGAGAGCCTCAAAGAAAAAGCATTGCAAGGCATTCATGATGCTGCTGGACATCAAGGGCAGGCAAGGACCCTGCATCTAGCACGGCAGCGGTTCTTTTGGCCTAAGATGGAGTTTGACGTGAAGGAGTATGTCAAGTGCTGTCAAAGGTGCATCCTGGCTAAAACACCAGATCCCTCTGCTCGAGCCCCACTTGAAAGTATCAGAACGTCCGCTCCTATGGAGCTAGTGTGCCTTGACTTTTGGAGTGCAGAGGACAGTAAGCAGCACTCAGTGGATGTTCTTGTGGTGACAGACCATTTTACCAAGTTGGCTCATGCTTTCCCATGCACCAATCAAACTGCAAAACAGGTGGCCAAGAAGTTGTGGGACTGTGTTTTCTGTGTGTATGGGTTTCCTGAACGTGTCCACTCTGATCAGGGAGCCAATTTTGAAAGCGAACTCATAGCAGAACTGCTCAGGCTTTCCGGTGTCTCCAAATCCCACACTACCGCATATCACCCCATGGGAAATGGAGGAACCGAGAGGTTCAATCGAACGCTTGGAAGCATGCTGCGATCCCTTCCCTTAAAGAGAAGCATAAGTGGCCTCAACAGATACAGACATTGACATTTGCTTATAATGCGACAGTACATGAAACCACAGGATACGCACCATTCCAGCTTATGTTCGGTCGCATTCCAAGACTCCCTGTGGACGTGATGTTCAAGCAAGTGTTGCATGATCCAGTGGTTGTTGATTACAAAAGCTATGTGAAAACACTAATGTCCCATCTTCATGAAGCAGTCAGAATTGCTCAAACACATGCTGTCAGAGAACAGGATAAACAGGCAAAGGGCTACAACAGGAAGGTGAAAGGCACACATCTGAACATAGGAGATAGAGTACTTGTGGCAAACAAAGGAGAGAGAGGAAAGAAGATGGCTGACAAATGGAATGCAACAGTGTACACAGTCAAAGACCGAAACTTGCAGACACATACATACAAGCTGGAGGACGGAACAGGCAGCACGAAAGTAGTGCACCGTAATCTCCTCTTGGACATCAGTTTCCTACCTGTGGGGACACCTGAAGAGGAATTGTGTGTTGATGGGTCAGAGGAAAGACTTTGTGCAAATGACTCATTGGACTCGTTAGTGGAGGAGGATTCAGCAAGCAGAACCAGTGCATGGATAATGAATGGATCAGAGGACACACAGAGTCAGGAGACATTGAGTGAAGGGCTGTTGGACCAGTCAAGTCAGAAAGCTTCAGAGTTGGACTATGAAGGGCAGTCTGTGGATCACATCCAGGGCTCTCAATGTGACCAAAGCCACACAGGCAGAGACTTTGATCTGGACAGTTTAGTTGCAGAACCTGCCTCAGACTTACTTTCCACTCAGTCACACTCAGCAGACACAGAGCAGGTAGTCAGGACTCGAGCAGGCAGGGTCAGTAAAGAGTTGATCGACTCATTGAGTCTATGGTTCAAAAGCCTCTTGGCATCAGGGACTTAGCAGTTTCTGTTCAGAGAAAGTCTCAGTCACTTCTAACGTTGTTTTAGAGGGACAGATATGTTTGTTTACTTTACATGTGTACTTGTGGATATGCATTTGAAGGATGTTGTGATTAATGTAATGTATATTGAGTGTTTAATGTACATTGAAGTGATCAGATGTTTGTATGGTGTAAAAGGCATCATATTAATCTAGGAAGGGGCTAAGGCTTGATCACCCTTGGTTCCCTCTGAGCCGTTACTAGGCAGCTAATACAGCTGATGTCAGAGTTTAGAACTCTTCAGTGAACCCTGGTCAGGTTTTCACACTCAGTGTTCATCTCCCGATGTTGCCATTTGCTTATCCTGAAGGTATGGTTGAATTTTGGTGAAATCTAGGAGGGGTGGATGTAACCGATGTGTTCTAACTGTTATATTTCACCAAAAATCCATGTTTGTTGATATTTTGTTATTTATTTTCATATAAATCTGGTTTTGTGTGTATTTATTTTGGGGAGCTTTTATTTTGTTAATTTTATTCTGGCGGTGTGACCAGTTGCCTGTTAGTGATGTCACTTCCTGTATTCTCCTCAGTAGCGGTACGCTATGGTGAGGAGAGGTAAGACAATCTGAGCGCTCTGGTTCAAAGTGACTTAAAACATGTTAAAACCGCTAAGTAGAAGTTCTTACCATACTTTAACTGTCACTAGCTTTGTTCATTGTCATGGTGATATTTGTTTGAATGTGTACATACAGTTTTATTGTGTACGGCACTTTTTGTGTGAGATGCTAGCTCACTTCTCTCAGGCTAGCTTAATGAAGAGCACACGTGTGGATTCTTATGCGCTGGTTCTTTTCTCCCTCTCATTTAAAGGTGTGCTAGGTGCGTGTAGGAACCCAGAGCTGCTGTACTGATTTAATTGTGTGTTGTACACAGGTATGTGGGTACTCCCCTTGTTTTTTTGTGATGAAAATGTTATATTTATACATATAGTTTTTTGTTTGTTCATGTTTAAATTCTACATTTATTAATGAAATATAAAAAATTGCCGTTGGTATGTGGGGAAATGGTTTTGATTTTATAATGACATTTTGACTATACGATCACATTGAAATGTATTTTGTTACATTATTTTAATAAGAACACTGCACGTGTTTGTCAGTAGCGGTACGCTATGGTGAGGAGAGGTGTGCTATGTGCGTGTAGGAACCCAGAGCTGCTGTACTGATTTAATTGTGTGTTGTACACAGGTATGCAAAATAAAACCCCCGTTCAACTGGCAAAGCAGAAGATGTCTGTCGTCCATTACTACGCATACTGAAATTGAGGGAGTGTCAGGCCAGACCGGCTACACACACACACAGACACACAAACAAACAAACAAACAGACACACACGTAAAACAAGAAGAGGAAAGAAAACACTGAGAAACATCAAGAGACACTAGAATAGTTAGCTAGCTTGATCTAAGTGGAATAATGAAGCTGAAGAGGTGTAGCTACACTATGGCACTTTTCCTGTCTAACAGCATTGGTTTAGAACAAACGTTGTGCTAGTGTGCCTGGCTAAAGTTGGAGCTAACGGACTAGATAAAGTTGGAGCTAACGGACTAGATAAAGTTGGAGCTAACGGACTAGCTAAAGTCGGAGCTAACAGCGGAGAGTTGCTGATTCGGAGGACGCTGATTTTGGACCGGAGAGGACAACGGCGTGTTTCCCTGCTGAAGAAGACTTTGCCGTAGCTGGTGACTGGTTTTTGTTTTTTCGTGTTTGAGCTGTATTTCTGGGACTAACAGCTAACTGTAAGTTGGATTTCTGTGTGTTTGCTTGACTGAAGATAACGTCCTGCTGGCAGCTGCACGTCGACATGAGCTACCATTCGGCCCGCAACTTTTCTTTTTTTTTTTATTTCTCGGCGTGTGTGGGTGTGTGTGTGTGGGGGTAGGTGTGTGTTAACGCAGTGGTTTAATAGGGTTTGAGTAAGTTTTACATTGAAATGCTGTAAGGAGGAATCATTTTGTGTAGCTGGAGTGTTTTAAGTGGAAACGGATAGAGAAACGGGTAAAGGGGTAGCTAGTTGTGTGTAATATCATTTGAAGAAATATTGCAGTTAGCATATTTGAAAGGTGTGATTTGTGTTAAACAATACCTTTTTGTTAAAGAGTTGTCTGGGGTCAGTTATTCCAATACATCACAATAGATTTGCTGGTTAAAAGTAGGGTGGTATATGACTAATCCAAAATAGGTAAACCTTTGTCATAGTTACTTTACAGAAATGAACCCAAACACTTCATCATTCCAGTGTAAAGTTACGTATTGCAGCTTGGGCATTGCACCTGACAATGCAAGTTTGTCAAGTCAAATATCCTATATGGCTTTAATAGAAAAATGATCTTTGATGCATTGTGATGCATCGCGATATCGAATCGAATCGCTGACCTGATAATCGGAATCGAATCGGGAGATCAGTGAAGATTCACACCTCTACTTTTTACTGTGGCACCACTTTGAGATTTCCTTTTTAGTGAAATGTCTCAACAAATATTGGATGAATTGCAATGATGTTACAGACCTTCATGTTTCCTTTCAGAATTAATTTTAATAACTCTGTTGATCCACCTGATATTTCATCTAGTCAATCTAATCTAATCTAGCCTGGGAACCAGACGAATTTGACAAGCTCATATTTCATTTGCCCCGGCAACTACGTCTGGGCCCCGGCTTTCCAGAGTTCCAGCCGGCCAGGCCCTGGGCGGACCAAATTACAACCGTTTATCTCACGTGGGGTGGGTTTCAGATGATGACTGATAGAGCAGCGTCATGCTTGAACGTATTTACCGAACGTAGTTACTGAACGCATTCTCCGTCCAGCGCAATTTACCAGGCCCCACGAAACTCTGATCAAACTGTCAAACTAGGCAACGCTGATCACCTCTCTTTCTCCTTCGCTCACTGTCTGTCAGCTGCTCATTGTTCGCCTTCTTCTAAATTACTAGAAACACCAAAGCAGAACCAGAAAAGCCAAGATGTTATAAATTTGGTGTTGCTTCATTATTTCGGAGACAGGAAGTGTCGGCGAGTGTCGGATATTCTGTCGAGGTGACCGTCTCAATCGTGTGACGTGTGTTTACAGTGTTTGGTCCGTTTGACAAAGTGCAGTGTGAAAGCAAACCAAACTTCATCCCCCCAACACTAGAATTCAATGGTGTTTTAAGCCCCCAACGTCTCCTTCCAGGCAACGCAGCGACCGTTGACTTCAAGGCACCTAACTCTAACCCTAACCCTAACCCTAACCATAACCATAGCCTAATCCTAGTGGCAGCGCTGCCTGGAAGGAGACGTTGGGGGATTAAAACACCAACAAACCCCCCAAATCGCACCCAGTCCACCAAACTATAGGTGTGAAAGTGCCCTTGATTGCATAAAGATGGTACACCATTGTGCTCATTATAAATGTCTGGACCACTGACCAAGACTGTAATATCTAAAAAGATAGAGATTGGGGATCTGTTTCTAATAATTCTTGCACCCCATGCATACAGATAAAGTGTAACACCAATTTAAGCCTCAAGGATTATAACTAATTTCAAATTTACTGTTGCCACTAAAGATCATCGATGTTCAGCAGTCCCTGACTGAAAATGAACAGGTCAGTGTGTTCCATTGTGCAGCAGCAACATTCCAACTTCAAGGTTCACAAGGTTTGAGGTTCATTTATTGTCATTGTACAACACAGGGTTGCGCAACAAAATGTAATTGTAGTGCCTTTATGCTACGTATAAGAAAAGTAAGAGTGTGGAGGATGAGGTGGAGTTTAGGAGTTTCACAGCCTGGAGGAAGGCAGCTGCTCTTTACTCTGGTGGTACAGCAGCTGATACTTTTGTATCGCTTGCCAGACGGCAGCAGAGTGAACAGGCTGTTGTCTTTTAGTATCCTTTTGGTCTCTATAAAATGTCTAGTTTCTTAGTTCTCTTATTCCTCTCTCCGCAAGGACAATATGTACAAAACCACTTTCTCTGACTCCACATGCTATTCATGTAGGGCTCTGATGTCAGCCACTTCTGAAGCTGAATCAAACTTTGGAGCTGTTCTTTGTATTTCAAACGGGGACAACCACATTGTGTTGGCTTTGTGTAAGTATTCTAAATGTCATATCTTTTAATCTGCATTATGCGTATGCTGTAGAAAAACTACACACACACACACACATGCACACACACACACACACACACTCTCCACAGAGATTCCTTGCCTTATCGTTAGATGGTCATCTAGGATGTCTTAGTAAGTCTACAGTAACACGTTTCCATATCTTAATGGTTGTTCTTTGGGCTAATGGTTTTACACTGTTTGTTTACATCCTTCCAGCATCACACCATTCAGACCACAATTTTCTCAGTCAAAACCTTTGGGCTTTTTAAGCAGAATAATCATAAGGTGCGAAAATTCACTTCCCCCCCCTCCAGTTTACAATTATCCTGCGGTGAGTAAGCACAGTTTTGACATTCAACAGGTCACACTGCTAATTGGTCTCGTCTGAAAAATATGGTAGCAGTTATGGAAATGTATGAACAATTGACACCTCGGAGTGGATTCAAGGGCTGTTGAAGGGGTGACAGCAACGGAGCCAGGCCACATAATAGGAATATACGCTAGAAAACAGCAGCAAAAACCAACCTCTACTTACCGATATTTGTCTACAGGAAGTCCTTATTAAAATATTAACCTTACTATACGGTATAACCTTTGTTAAACTATTATTGAGCTTGCACATTTTAATTATATTTAGACAATAACTAAAATGATTTAACATTGGTTTCAATAATAGGAAGTACCCACAGGCCATAATATGATGTGTTTTGTTTTTTTAAAGATTATTTTTTGGGGCTTTTCCCTTTATTCGATAGTGACAGTGGATAGACAGGAAAGGGGGAGAGAAAGAGAGGAGGACACGCAGAAAAGGGCCGCAGGTCGGATTCAAACCCCGGCCGCTGCAAAGGACTCAGCCTACACGGGGCGCACGCTCTTACTGGGGGAGTTAGAGGCCGCCCCGTAATATGATATGTTGTGGTTCATAACGTCTCTCTCGGGTGAAAAAAACTTGCATGTCCAAAATCGTTGTTTTTCAGGAAATTAAAAAACGTGAAAACATTTTATTGAGCTTTTTTTTTTTTATCTCAGACGAAATCAGACTCAATCGCCTTGTCTTTGTTTAAATATTGTAATGAGCTGAGTTAATGTTTCCCTGTTATTATGAGTTCATCAGTTATGCAGATGTTTACATGTTTGTGTTATGCAATAATGTTACCAGCAGAGGTCAATGTGGTTATATCAGACCTATTTGGGTGGCGATTGTCTCGCGAGACAACCCGAATTTTGCGGGATTTTGGGTGGTTGAGGAAGTGCCTGGGCGGGGGTTCGGTCTGTTGTTAGCGACTGAATGGACGGCGTGGTCACGGCCAACAGTGACCTGAGTTAAGCTTTGTTACCTAAATAAATGCACCGAAGTTGCAAGCCAGTCATCGCCTCCTTATTCAACACTGCAGCACTGGGGTGCTCGTTACACTGGTGTCAGAAGTGACGGGCTGGTTTCTTCTCCGGTGTTAGCCTAGCCGGCTAGCGGGCCTACCGAGCGGAGCCGCTGTTTGTACCGTCAATGGACATGCCGCACGAGAAAGGAGCACGGCCAAAAGTTAAGGAAGAAGAGGTGAGCTACAGTTATGCCCGCACAGAGGGTCTGGCGGCGGAGTTTGGACGCGCCGCGGAAACCAAAGCCCGCTTGAAGTTGGCGGCGAGGAGCATGGCCAACGACGCGGGAATGGGCTCTGCTGACCCCCGACAGAGCGGGGGACGCGAGGAAGGCTTCCTCACTCGCACGTCGGCTCCACCACAGCATTACAGCGGGGAGAACGCGCAGCATGTATGGCAAAATGGCGGTGCCAATGCTTACCGAGCCCCATGTAAAACACCGAAGTACTCCAGTAAGGCAGACTGGCAGGCATTTCATGCCCAATTTGAACTGCTATCACAAGCTTCGGGCTGGTCAGAGAACAATAAAGCACTACAGTTAGCCCTATGCCTTACAGATGATGCACTAGCGTGTCTGTTACTGCTCAGCCCAGAGGAGAGAAACGATTATAAGGCTCTTGTTGGAGCCCTAGAGAGGCGTTTTGGACATTGTGAACAGCCCGGCCTCCTGCGCTCTGAACTGTCCAACAGACGCAGGCAGCCTGGGGAGCCCCTCCGTGTCTTAGCTAACGACATTGAAACTCTAGCCCGGAGGGCTTATGCCCACATGCCCCCTGCAGTACAGACGGAGCTTGCCAGGGATCAGTTCATTCAAGCCATAACCCCCAGGGGGCTGCGGATTCAGACCCAGCTCGCCCATCCCTGTTCTATACAGGAGGCTTTGGAACTGGCTCTGGAAAGGGAGATTGTGGAGGGTGGGAACATGGAAAACGGCCCTTGAGAGAGTGGTCCTACAGTGAGAGCCGCTGCATGCACTGACACAGCCCAAGCAAAGCCTGCATGGGCGGCTGAAATGACTGAACCGATCCGAGCTGTGTCCATGCATTCACCACAAAGTGCCACACGCCCTCGCCAACGCCTGCTGGTCTGCTGGGGATGCGGACAGCCTGGCCATCTCCTCAGACAGTGCCCCAAGCATTCCGACAACCAGGGAAACGGACCGGGGACCGTATAGATGGGACGGTACGGACCCCTGGCATTATGTCCCATGACGCATCATCAGGAGGAAGAGGAGCCAAACAGCACAGACGGGGGAGAGGGGCTCCAATCCCCCCTGAAGCAGACGAGAACACGGAATCCACGATGGTGGTGGGTTGGACTCATGCTGGGAATTTCTGCCACATTCCTGTCACCATATGTGGGGCCTCATGTAATGCCCTTGTGGACACGGGCTCCACAGCGACACTGATGCGGCCAGATTTGGTTCCAGAGGGGACGCAGTTGGAGCAGACTACAGTGCAGCTGAGGACAGTGACTGGTGAGCTGGCCCCTATGCTTGGTAGGGGGAGGGTGACGTTGAATGTGGGATGTCGAGCAGCAAATTTTACAGTGTGGGTGGCGCAGGTGCATGACCCTTGTATACTGGGGCTGGACTTTTTGAGGTCTGCGCCCTGCCTGCTGGATGTAGGGGAGAACACATTGACCTTCCCCGGGGGCCCCACTGTCAGAATGACACCACCTACGTGGTCCTAAAAGCCACACCCCCTGGTCGGGACAGCCGTGGAGACACACTGCCATGACACAAAAACCCCAGACGAGAGCAACAACTCCCCAATCCGCAGTGCCCTGCCTCTGGTGCCCCATGCCCCCGGCAACGACCAGCCCATCTCTGCACACTCCAGCTCACCTCCCCAAGCCCATGCTACTACAGTGGAGGGGAACAGTGTGACCGAAAAGGACGCATATCCATTACCCAGGGTCGATGAGTCACTGGACTTGGTGTCTGGCTCCTCCTGGTTCTCTTCACACGACCTGCGAAGCGGATACTGGCAGGTGCCACTCAGCCCTGAAGCAAGACCAAAGACCGCCTTCTGTATGGATAGAGGGTTGTGGCAGTTCCGGGTCCTCAGTTTTGGCCTGTGCAATGCCCCAGCCACCTTTGAAAGACTCATGGACCGGGTGCTGGCTGGCATTCCCCGTCAGAGATGTCTGGTGTATTCGGACGACATCCTGGCTCACGGGAGCTCCTTCAAAACAGCCTTGGAGTCGCTGAGGCTAGTGCTGCAGAGAGTGTCTGCGGCGGGCCTGAAATTACAGGGTACCACCTGTACCACCTGCTGCAGAAGGGCAGTGGCTTCACCTGGACGCCACAGTGCCAGCAAGCCTTCAACTCCCTCCAGAAGGCACTGACAGAGGCCCCCATCCTCACCCCCCCTGACCCCATGTTGCCATTTATTCTGGACACAGATGCCAGCGACATGAGCATGGGCGCAGTGCTAGCTCAGGCAGGGCCAGAAGGAGAGAGAGTAGTGGCGTATTTCAGCAAAACATTCAACAAGGCTGAGCGCCGCTACTGCGTCACGTGCCGAGAGCTCCGCCATGGTGGCGGCGATAAAACACTTCAAGTACTATCTGGGTGGCCGCCCCTTCACTGTCAGGACGGATCACTCAGCGCTTCAGTGGCTGATGTCCTTCAGAAAACCAGAGGGTCAAGTTGCATGCTGGATTGGAATGCTGCAGTCCTATGTTTTCACAGTGGAACACAGGGCCGGAGCCAGCCACGCCAACGCAGATGCCCTGTCCCGCCACCCCTGCGCCCTGGGCGGGTGCCGATACTGTGAGCGGAGAGAAGCGCGTGAGAGAGAGCTCCGTATTGAGGAGAAGACATGCCCCATGCACAAAGGGGCTGGACCAGTCTGCCGGGGAACGCGGTTGGTTGACGTGGCTGAGTGGAAGATACAACAGGAGCAGGACAGAGACATACAACCAGTGCGACAGTGGGTGGAAGTTGGACAGAGACCACCCTGGGAAGAGGTCACAGGGAGCTCCACTGCAACAAAAGGACTGTGGTCAGTGTTTGCGCTGAGAGTGAGGGACGGGGTACTGCAGAGAGCCTGGAAGGAGCCTGCCACGGGAAAGGAAAGGTGGCAGGTGATAGTCCCCAGTTCACTGAGAGACGCTGTGCTGAAAGCATCCCACGGGACCACAGGGGCGGGGCACTTTGGAGTAGCTAAAACACTCCGCCGGCTTCGTCAGGGATTTTACTGGGGGCGGGCCAGACGGGACGTGGAGGACTTTTGCCGCCGCTGCGACCTCTGCGCGGCCTATAAGGGCCCCCCGGACCAGTCCCGCGCACAACTACAGCAACGGGCAGTGGGGGCTCCCATGGAAAGAGTAGCTGTGGATGTCATGGGTCCATTTCCCCGCACGGACACAGGCAACCGGTACGTTTTGGTCGCCATGGACTATTTTACAAAATGGCCCGAAGCGTATGCAATACTAAATCAGGAAGCAGAGACAGTGGTTGACGCTGTGGTAGAGGGCATGTTCAGCAGGTTTGGGGTGGCAGAAACCATCCACAGTGACCAAGGGAGAAATTTTGAATCACAGGTCTTTGCCACCATGTGTGAGCGTATGGGCATGCATAAGACCCGGACCACAGCGCTGCACCCCCAGAGCGACGGCCTCGTTGAGAGGTTCAACAGGACCCTCGCTAAGCAGCTGGCAATCCTTACCGCAGAGCATCAACGTGACTGGGACACGCACTTGCCCCTTGTCCTCATGGCCTACAGGTCTGCTGTTCAGGAGTCCACCTCATGCACGCCTGCCCTCCTCATGTTGGGGAGGGAGCTAAGGACACCAGTGGAGGTGGCCTTTGGCAAACCCCCTGACACCCCTGCTGTTCCCCCAGGGAGAGAGTACGCCAGGAGACTCCAGGATCGGATGGAGTCCGCCCACATCTTTGCCCGAGACCAGCTGGAGAAAGCGGGCATGAGACAAAAAAGGAACTACGACATAAGGTCAAAGGGGAGACACTTCTAAGCCGGAGAACTGGTTTGGGTGTACAGCCCACGTAGGAAGAAGGGACGATGCCCCAAGTTGGACTGTCATTGGGTGGGGCCCTGTCAGGTCGTGGAACGGATGGGTGAAGTAGTGTACCGAGTCTAGCTGCCGGGAAAAAGAAAGAAAGTCGCACTCCACAGAGACAGATTGGCCCCGTGCAGAGGAGACTCCCTCCCTTCCCAAACGCCTGTGTGGAGGGGCGACGGCACAATCACTACACGCAGACACACCCACGAGACCTGTCAAAGCCCCGTTCCCCCTGCATATACTTCCCCAGAGACAGTGAATGACCCCCCTGTTCACAGCCCTCCTTCCCCCTTCCCACCACACGCACCTTTCACTGCACAGGGGTGTAACCCCGCCCACCAGGCAGAGGCGCCTGCGTCCCCCACTCGTCCACGGCCGCGGAGACAGAGACGTCGGCCGGGCCATCTCAGAGACTTTGTGTAGTCCCTCGGGACGAGGGACTTTGTTGAGGGGGAGCTGTGTAATGAACTGAGTTAATGTGTCCCTGTTATTATAAGATAAGATAAGATAAGATAATACTTTATTGCCTGTAACACAGGGTTCCAGAAAATTGTCTTTGACAAGTCTCCAGTTACAAAGAGACATTCATACATACATATAAAAACAAGACATGGGGTGAATTGAGGTATCAGCTGACTGTAGTGTTCATTTTGTGCTATTCAATATGGCTATTGCAGATGGGATGAAGGATTTCTTGTAGATGTTTTTCCGGGCCAATGGTACCCTAAAACGCCTGCCTGATGGTAATAGCTGGAAGGAGTGATGGAGGGGGTGAGACGGGTCCTCTGTGATCAGTTTGGCTTTCCTGATCACTGAGCGATTGTACAGCTCAGATAGGGGAGCATGGGATGAGCCAGTTATTTTGGCAGCGTGATTCACTATGCGTCAAAGTCTTGTTTTGGGTTTGATGGTGAGTTGGTTGTACCAGGAAGAGATATTGAAAGTGAGAACTGATTCGATGAGGGAGCGGTAAACCAAAGTTAGTACGTCCTTACTGATATCAAAGGTTCTGAGTTTCCTGAGCAGGTGTAGACGCTGTTGTGATTTTTTGTATATTATGTCTGTGTGTTGTGAAAATGACAGGGAAGTGTCTACTTCTGTGCCCAGGTACCGAAATACCTCCACTTGTATGAGTTCATCAGTTATGCAGATGTTTACATGTTTGTGTTATGCAATATTGTTACCAGCAGAGGTCAATGTGGTTATATCAGACCTATTTGGGTGGCGATTGTCTCGCAAGACAACCCGAGTTTTGCGGGATTTTGGGTGGTCTGCCCGACAGCGACAATATGGAGTTTCTGCATTGACAACTGTGCAGGAAAGCTGCAATAGAGCATTCCAAATTCAATACAGCTTATAATGAGTGATATGACGAAGAGCAGGGTGAATACGGAGTTAATGGCCACAGTGAGCTACGGGGAAACAAAATGACTGACTCAATGTCCTTTCTGCTACTCGTGTGAGCAGTCTGACCAAATTATTCTGGGAGATAACTGAATATCGTGTGCCTAATATCACACGTGACTACATTAGACACACAAGCTGTCGGCAACACAACATGCCCCCCGCCCTGAAGATCTCACCTTGTTGGCGGCCAGGAAGTCCCTCATGGAGATCATCTCCCCAGACATCCTGCGCCCATTGTCAGTCTCGCTCTCGTTGATGGCGTCTGTCTCGATGGAGGGGTCCCTGCGGGCGCGCAGGTGGCCCGGGGCCACCACGTTCCGCCGGGGGTGCCGGTGCGGGTGATGACCCCTCCTGGGGAAACAGCAGCGGCAGGGGGCCTCCAGCCTCCTCAGCAGCCAGTTGAGGACCTGCTTGATAACGATGGAGATGATGTTGAAGAGGGAGTAGATGCAGCAGACGCCGGTGAGGATGAAGAAGAAGTTGCCCAGGCGATACGCGACCGTGGCGTGGCCCTCGTAGACGGCCCGCTGGCTGCTCACCATGTCGCCAAAGCCGATGGTGCTGAAGGCCACGAAGCAGAAGTAGAGCGAGTCCAGGTAGCCCCAGCCCTCGGCCGCCGAGTACATGAGCGAGGCGCAGCAGGACACCAAGATGGCCGCCGCTCCCAGAATGAACATGACACAGTAGACCGAAGGCTTCCAGCCGGCCAGATCTTCCCCTTTCCCCCCACCACTTCCTCCAACTTCGCCTGCTCTGTTCCCCTCCGAGACCTGCCGGCCATTCGATGCGAGCGCAGCTTTGTTGTGGCGTCGCTGGTGACAGGACTTGAGGACGACGGCAATGACGGTGATGACGCGCTCCAGAAAGAGGTTGAAGAAGAGGATGGTGGCCGCGCAGCCGAGCAGGCCGTAGAACATCAGGAAGACTTTTCCTCCAATTGTGGCAGGAGTGGTCATCCCAAACCCTGGGATAAACACAAACACAGTGTAAACACATATGCAGTAAGTAGACATTGACACAGTAATACAGTGGTAGTACAGGATCAAAAAGAATCAACACTGAGAGTAGTTGAACGACTTGTCCTTCGCAGGTGTGTGTCTGAATAAAAGGATAGAAGTAATTACGTAAAAGCATTACCATCCCTTGAAAAGGCTTACTCAATTTCCCCATTTTATTTCACAGACACACACACACACACTTAGAAATGAGGAGACGAGTGTGTCCATCAGCCTCCAGCTGCTTTTATTTACCTTTTAAACCAAACTCACATTGTCTCTGTCATTAACAAAGATAGCTATTACTGTTCTCCTCTTCTTGGGGGGGAAATTAAACTCACACAACTGCCTCGATCTACTGGGTTGCCATTGGTGACGCGCTCGCTCTCTCTCTCTCTCTCTCTTTTTATCACTCACTTCAGGAGCTGAGGGGGTTTTCAGTCCAAGCACATCACGGCAATCAGTCCCAACGCCTAACATTTTGACTGTATTCCCTCCAGTCACTTGGCAAGTAAAAGAGCCACTGGGGCCACTATTCACATCTCAATTTAATCATTTTCTTCTGTTTGCAAAGGTAAGAACCCATTAAACTGTATTTATAAACTGAGACGTGGGTTGTGTGTGACTTCTCCTCTGTCTTTTGTGAACTGACAGAAGAATAAAATGGGAGTCAAAGGTCTTTCCATCGACAGCACCATTCTCGGCGAGTTCTTATCCCTCATTTAACACTGAAAGCTCGATGAAGCACCGTCTGTCTACGTGTCTTGTCGGTTTGACATTGGAAATTTGAAAACATACTGTAATTGGCGCGGCAATTACACAGTTACATGCACTTACTTATGCACTACGTCTTTTGTAGCTGCTGTAATTTCTTACAACCTAAGAGCCCTTTTCACTAGCGAAACAAAGCTAGAAACATTTCTATATCTCATGTCACGAAAAACATACTCGGAGGATTTGATTGTCTCCACATTCGGATTTGTTCCCAAGGCGCTAATTGAGCTGGAGAACACGACGATAAAGGGGTGGGGGGTGGTGGTCACGCTGAATATAAATACAGTGGAGGAAATAAGTATTTGACCCCTTGCTGATTTTGCAGGTTTGCCCACTTACAAAGAATGCAAAAATCTACAATTTTAATCATATGTACATTCTAACAGTGAAAGACAGAATCCCAAAGAAAATTCCAGAAAATCACATCATATGAATTTATTAAAATTGATAACCATCTGATGAGGAAAAACAAGTATTTGACCCCCTGGACAAACAGCATGTTAATATTTTGTAGAAAAGCCATTATTGGCCAGCACAGATGTCAAACGGTTTTTATAGTTGGTGACAAGGTTTGTGCACATTTCGGCAGGGATGTTGGCCCACCTCCCTGCAGACAGCCTCCAAATCATTCAGGTTCCGAGGTTGTCGCCTGGCAACTCGAATTTTAAGCTCCCCCCAAAGATTTTCAATCGGATTCAGGTCTGGAGACTGGCTAGGCCACTCCAGAACCTTGATGTGCTTCTTCTTCAGCCACTCTTTTTGTTGCTTTGGCGGTGTGCTTAGGGTCGTTGTCGTGCTGAAACACCCATCCTCGACCCATCTTCAGCTCTCTCACTGAGGGAAGGAGATGTCGGTCCAGAATTCCACGATACATGGCCCCGTCCATCCTCCCCTCAATACGATGGAGTTGTCCCGTCCCCTTGGCTGAAAAGCACCCCCAAAGCATGATGTTGCCACCGCCATGCTAGACGGTGGGGATGGTGTTCTTTGGGTTGTACTCGGTGTTCTTTGCCCTCCAAACACGACGAGTTGAGTTGAGGCCAAAAAGTTCTATTTTGGTCTCATCTGACCACATCACCTTCTTCCAGGCCTCTTCTCAGTCGTCCAGGTGGTGAATGGCGAACTTCATGCGGGCCTGTACATGTTTCTTCTTGAGCAGGGGGACCTTGCGTGCGCTGCAGGATTTCAATCCATGACGGCGTAGTGTGTTACCAACCGTTTCTTTTGTAACTGTGGTCCCAGCTGCCTTCAGTTGATTCATCAGTTCCCCCCTTGTGGTTTTGGGATGATTCCTCACCGTTCGCATGATCAGGGACACCCCACAAGGCAAGATCTTGTGTGGAGGCCCAGACCAAGGGAGGTTGGCGGTGGTGTGGTGCTTCTTCCATTTCCTGATAACTGCACCGACAGTTGATCTTTTCTCTCCAAGTTGCTTTCCGATTCTCTTGTAGCCCATCCCAGCCTTGTGCAGATCAACAATCTTGTCCCTGATGTCCGTAGAAAGCTCTTTGGTCTTGCCCATGATGGTGATGTTGGATGCTGGTTGTTTGGGTGTTGACAGGTGTCTTTTATACAGGTAACGAGGTGAGGCAGGTGTATTTGATGTAGATAATTGGTTCGGATTGGGGCTGTGTCTTAAAGAAAGACTAACTGGCTTGTAGGAGCCAGAATACTTGCTGTTTGTCCAGGGGGTCAAATACTTGTTTTTCCTCATCAGATGGTTATCAATTTTAATAAATTCATATGATGTGATTTTCTGGAATTTTCTTTGGGATTCTGTCTTTCACTGTTAGAATGTACATATGATTAAAATTGTAGATTTTTGCATTCTTTGTAAGTGGGCAAACCTGCAAAATCAGCAAGGGGTCAAATACTTATTTCCTCCACTGTATATATATATATATATATATATATATATATATATATATATATATATATATATATATATATAATATAATATAAATAATAGTTTATGAAAGGACTGCCAGGTAAACATAAAGCAGATTATTCAACATCAGTCAAGAAAAACATTGAAAGCAATAGTTGGGAAGTACGCTTATTAGCTTTCATACTGAGAGTTAGATACCACTCTCATTTGTCTGTTAAATATGAAGGTAGAGAAAGCAGCTGCTTAGCTTAGCTTAGCACAAAGACTGGAAATGGGGAAACAGCTAAGTTGGCTCTGTTCGAAGGTTAAAAAAAAATTCACCTCGCCACCACAGAAAATAGTCTAGCACATAACCCTCTGCAAAGCCACCACTTGGCGTTTACACTCTGGTTTTCTGTGCGGATTAAACATACTGGATATGAGGTGTTAATTGGTGAGTTTTTGAAGTGCTGGCCATTCATATAGGAACTATTAATGTTTACATCTCACGTTGTCACAAGCACATGTGTCTCATCCATGAATACGCTTCCTTCTGTGTGGTGATATGGTCGACGGGTGTAGTTCGGTTGAAAGAAAATAATTCTTACATGAAACTGCTCACAACCAAGTCTGTGGATTATTTTAAGTAAAGGTCATGATTTCTAGAAAGAGACATTGCTGTTGAGTTTTTCAAATGTATTTTTTTTTTTTTTACTCTTTGAGCACCACAAGCTGAGTGCCAGCTAGTTCCATTATATTGGAGAGAAGGCAGACATCTCTATGGCAGATATCTCCAACACTGGGCAACTCACAGCAAAACAATCTAGATTGATAAAAAAAAGCCCTGCAGGTAAGAGGAAAAATATTTATTTTTGATTCTACGGCAATTTCTCCATTTCAAGAGTCTTGAAGCTGGAGTGGGAAGAGCTGACCTGTTCTGTAATTTTCCCATTTCATTTTTTCTTTCAAAAGATATCCTCAGTGTTGCATAATTTGTAGCCTGGATGCCAGCCGAACTTAGCCCCGCCCACAACATTTGAGGTCGGGAAGTTCGGTCTGGACTTGATCCGTTGTGGAGCAACTATGCTCGAACCAGAGCTGTTCGGTCCAATCAAATTGTCAGGGCGGGCTTTATACGATGATGGACAGATGATCAACAGTAACGTAATCAACCACGTCACCAAAGAGTGCTTGGGTTGAATTTGTTTACAACTTGGTTGCTCTGATTGGTTGTAGGTCTATCCAATTGAGTGCAGAGGCATTTTCTTTCCTGGTTCGGTTGAAACACACCCCATAATCACAGCCCAATGGAGCAGTATCAGACTCATGCTACGTTTACACATTCTATTTTCATAAACGGACATTTCAACCTCTCGGTTTTCAGAAAAGTGTTCGTTTATATGTACCCATGTATATATGCAGTCAATGCAGTCAAGAGCATGCCAGACCTGTAGGTGGCAGTGTAACGAGAAGCTCAAGCCCACGTTAGCCAATCAGAATCCTGAAAATAGCAACAACAGCAACCAATCACATCCTCTATCTCTCTCTCGGCTGCCTAAACCTCTGTTTGTCTCAGTTTACATGCAAACGTGCAAACGAAGTTTTCCAAAATCTCCACTTTGGCCGGAGTTTTTAAAAATAATCGTTTTCAGTGATAAAAACAGGGTTTTCGTGTAAATGAGAGGCCAAACCGCAGGAAAATATCTGCGTCTTCCATTCGTGTAAACGGCCCCTCAGATTCTGACTAGAATCTGAATCTGAGTATGACAACGTCAGGCTACATAATTTGCGTAGTGACCCTGGTTCTAAAACCAGGGTCACCCAAAATACCTCCTCCAACTTCACAACATTTCCCAATTCATCAAACTATTGCTTTAAATTTTAAAAGTAAACCAATATATGCAACGTATGCATATCATACATTATAATATATATTATCACCACCTAAAAATACAACTTTCTTTTGCTATTCTCTCAAGTATCTACGTCAGCGGAACTCTAAACACGAGGACTTATGTGCATATGTTCTGACCATGCATACATAAAAGCTGTAATGCTCCCTTGTCCAGTTCAATGGGTTCATCCAAGCTCTGATGCACACAGTCCTCTGCCTGTGAGGGGCTTTCCCTTAAACTGCTGTATATATGTACTCCAAAAATGGAGAGATTAAAGTGTTAGATAAAAAGGAAGACGAAGAGCATAAAGAGTGATCGCTCAAAACTGATGAGAGTTGGCGTAAATTCAACAATAGAACGTGTCTGATTGCTGACTGGATTCACGCTATAACAAGCATACAGCATACACCATCTCTGCAGAAGGACCTTGTAGTATTAGCTTAGCCTAGCACAGATCCTGCAGGTAACTGGTTCCAACTAGCATACTGCTCCGAATTGTGACAAAAGTGACAAAATAATGCCAACATGTTCCTATTTACATGTGATTTATAGAGTCACAGCGTGTACAAAAAACAACGTAACATGAGACACAGCCATCTTCTAACAGTAAACAAACCGGGAACTATATTCTCAGGCGGAAGAATATAGTACTTGGGCGGAGTGATATGCCCGCAGCAAGCCTTTCTGAGAATATAGTTCCCGGTTTGTTTACTGTTAGAAGACGGCTGTGTCTCATGTTACGTTGTTTTTTGTACACGCTGTGACTCTACAAATCACAACATGTAAATAGGAACATGTTGGCGTTATTTTGACACTTTTGTCACAATTCGGAGCAGTAGGCTAGTTGGAACCAGTTACCTGCAGGATCTGTGCTAGGCTAAGCTAATGCTGGAGCCGTCAGGCAGCGTTACAGCACGCACGGAGATGAGAAGGGTATGTATCGACTTGTCTAACTCTGGGGGTTACGGTGAATAAGCTAAATTCCCAATAAGTCGGCGTGTTCCTTTAAAGCATTGGCAAGCTGTCTGCGTGCCTTTTTTTCATGTCGCTGACTCTTCTCTTAGGAGGCTGCTTGAATGCTACTTGATGAGACGTGGTAAAGTTTGTGATAAAAAAAAAATCAGGATGTTGTCTTCACTGCCCTGTCAGAGGTCTCGGAAATGTGCAGAAAAGTTGCTAGTAAATTGTCTAGGAAATTGTCAGTGGCTTTAGTAATCACGAGAGAATCACGGGAACAATATTGTGATCACCTCTCCTTTTAGGCCGCCATCAATCACAATGTGTCCGTTAAAGTAGAGCTGCAAGGATTATTTGATTAATCGATAAGTTGTCGACAATTAAATGAATCGCCAACGACTTGGATAATTGATTAATTGGTTTGAGTAATTCTTTATGAAAAAAAGTTTCTCTGATTCCTGCTTCTTGGATGTGAATATTTTTCTGGTTTCTTCACTCCTCTGTGACAATGAAGTCAATGTACAAAGTATTTGAGTTGTGGACAAAACAAGACTTTTGAGTTCTCATTGACATTTTTCACAATTTTCGGACATTTTGTAGACCAAACAACTAATCGATTAATCGAGAAAACAGTTGAGAGATTAAAAGGTTAATCGACGGTTAAGTGAACTAACATCCTACAGCACACCTGAAAAAATCCCAGAGAAGTGCGAAAAGATATGGTGCTCTTTCTTGGCATTACTTCCATCATTACATAAGTTTAACTAGTACATCTGTATGTAACTTGCTCCCCTTTAATATTTAATATTTTGTCTACCATACTTCTATGATTATTTGGGACCTCATCCAGCACTTGATTTTATTTTATTTTGATTTTCAGATGTAACCAAAGGTGAACTCATGCAATGTTTTTATATATATATATATATATATATATATATATATATATATATATATATTTTTTTTTTTTTTTTTTTTTTTACTGTACCAGGGTTGAGGGTGGGGGTTGATGAGGGGTTCTGATTCTGTCTGTTCCTTTGTTCGCCATGTTTGTAAAATTATACATATAAAAAAGGCTTCAATAAATATATCTTTGAAAAAAAAAAGGTTAATCGACCATGAAAATAATCGTTAGTTGCAGCCCTACATTAAAGAACTTGATACAGTCCTTCATCAACAATACTCCCATTTAAATGCTGATGACCAAAGCCCATGTAATCAAAGGGTCTGTTAAACTGTCAACCATATGAATCAGCTCACACCAATCACAGATGTTAAAAAAGAACTACCCATCAGGTACTGGGGAGAGAAAAACAGTAAGAAAAAAGTGTGCAGGTACAAATTAGAGGTATTGACACTGTGTGTAACAGTGCTACTGGTTCCATGGATGTCTCTGTTTCTCTACTTAGTCTGACACACTGACACCGATGGCTCCGGTGCTCTCAGGCGGCCCTGGACACAGCCGGTGCTGAAATGGAAAAATGGTTGCCAAGGAGAAATCTTGCTCTGATGCAACCATGAAATTGATTTTTGTTTCAGTCTAGTCTGGTTTAGTCTCGCATTGCCAGACCTTCCTCCACAGCGCCGTGGAGAAGGGTCTGGCTAGTCCACACAGCATTCGTACTCTGGTTTATTGGCATTTCTTTAAAACCAATCACAATCGTCATGGGCGGCGGAAATCCAGCGTAATTTCCGCAGACAGTGAAGTCAATTAGAAGCACTTTTCCGGTGATGGCTGAGCGTTACTGCTTGACGACTTAGATGTGACGTGAACAACCTGTCTCAAAGTCTTCTGGTAGCTGTGCCAAGAGAAATCTCAATCATTCCCAATCTTGCAGAAATACTAAAGTATTTCCAATCCATCAAAAACGTTGCTGAAATATTTTTGTTCCAATGCTTTTCATGGACTCTCTTCGGGCTTCTCCCTTGACTGTATGCCTCCACGTCCCCCCGATTGCCTGCGAGCTTCTCCTGACTATACGGTAATTTCTCTACTCTGCGACAGAAAGTTGCGTGGTTATGACACAATCGTTAGCCTATTTTTACAAAAAACAGCTGCTACAGGGCCGTAACGTGAGATACAAGGTAATGGAGCCTTTTATACATTGTCATGTTTCTTTAGAAATAAACAATGGACAAATAGAGTCTTTAAACGCTTCAGATGTAAAGTTATTCGCTGTCAAAGTGATGCTTAAATGAATGGGAGTCAATGGAATGCTAGCTAAAGGTGATGGCCGGGAGGTGGAACGCCATGGTGGTTGAACCTAATAAATCAAGTGCTAAGACAACAAGTCAACTAATCTGTCATTTTGGTCTTTTTGTATGCTTTTGCATGCTGAATGAATGCATTTGCCACTTTGCACACGTATATGGTCATTTCTAATCCTGTGTCAGTTATTGTATGTTTACTGTCCGAGTTTGTTTTTGCACCGTACTGTATGCTGAGCCACGTCTGAGACGATTTTCTGCCATGACAGACAATAACCTTTTCTGAATCTGAATATCCAAGAAACTTATGAGCACATTTCTGGTAAACACAAGATTTAAAAGGTGCTGTTGGATGATTCTTTGTGGAAAAACTCTGTTTTACAGATGGTAAATGGATCGCATTCACTTTTTGCTTTTAGGCTTAACGACCACTCAAAGCGCACAGATCTGTCGAGCGAATCAACCAATCGATTAGTCGGAAAAATCAGATGACTGTTAGTCGACTAAGGATTTCTTTAGAAGAGGTCAGCCCTACACTTAAAAATAAACGTACAGTAGGCCTACATGAAAAGATAAGATGTAGTAATGTGTATGCTGGCTCACTACATGGCTCACCAATCTAACTACCAGAGCCACTATCAATAATTCTGCTATGACAAGTCAAACATCAACCACACTCAAGTTTGATTAAGCACAACCTGGCTTCTGACATCCTTCCAGCACAAAATACAGTCATAGGGTAAGTTATTTCAATTCATTTTTTTTTTTTTTCATTTTTGGCTCATGGAAAGTGAGTAAGTAATAACCTTGATATCGGAGACTTTGAGTGGTTGCAAAAGATGGAGAACTATGCAAGACAAAGACACTTGTTATAGTGAGTCACATTAAGTTGTAATAACACGCAAGTGAACACAAGCATACACACACACACACACACACACACACACACACACATAAGTTCATAACTGACGACGGTCTCAAAAAGATAATAATTTGTGGATTTTAAAATGTACTGTACGTTTACAGAAAAGAAGAAGGAAAAGATGATAGTGCTTGACGCGGTTTTTAAAATGCCTGTTTGTCTCCATCTCACCAATGGTTGACACCACAGTTCCCACGAAGTAAAAAGCGCCGGTGAAGTCCCACCGAGGTCTGATTGTGTCCACGCGGATGCCCGCCACGTTCGCCTCCTCGTAGTTCCTGAGGAAGTTATTCAGGTCTTTCTTACTCAGGTTGTACTTGTGGCTGAACTGCTCGAACCTCTGCGCCCAGCGCTCGTTGGCCTCGCGCTCCTTGGGCTGCTCCAGCGCCGAGAAGACTGCGGCCCCGCACAGGAGGTAAATGACGATGAACAACGCCAGCAACAGAAACCTCGCGTTATCCTCGTTTATGGGACCGGAGCCGCAGCAGCAGCCGCTCCTACATGCCATTATGTTGCTGTTATTGTCCCCGTTGTGAAGCTGCAGCGAGGGACCTGTGGCATGGTTAGCCTCGAACACCAAAAAAATAAAAAAAAATAAAAAATACGCACAGTCCTCGGGCAAAAGAAACGTTGACAAGATTTTTTTTTTTTTTTACGACAGAAAAGTCCTGCGCAATATAAGCAAATTGTTGTTCAGGCAGGTTATGATCGAGTTCTCCCAAGGCTGTGGATTTGGCATTTTTTTTTTGTTGCTCACGAGGCTTCTATGTGCAGTCCAAGTCTAAACCGTTAATCCAAAACGCGTCCACATATCACGACCCATTACTTCATCTCCAGCGGCCGCGGTCTTAAGGTCTGGGTTGCTAAGATGCTCAGAGAGGAGGAGAGAGCCGCGCGGCAACCTGTGGATGCGGAGAGGCGTCCTGTTGTGTGCTCTCATGTCCTGCCTCTCCAAAGAGAAGTCTCCACCCCTGCGCGCGCGTTTTACGCACAGCAGGATTGACAGATATGGATGAACTTACAGCCTCTGTCCAGTCATCACTATATGCGAAGTGTATTTAGTCAGATCTGTCGAATTTCCAATCCAATTTCCAATCAAATTTCCAATCCAATTTCCCCCAGTTCGTAAAAAAAAAAAAGAGAAAAGAAAAGAAAAGAAGGCCGAATCAGATAATGAGTCCAGGTATTAAAAATGTTTGACCCGCAACCCAACTTTGGAGGTTTGATTCTGACAATATAGAGCGCGTTTGCATAGTGAGATCAATATGACTTGACCTTTTCGCGCTCTGGTGAGGGATTCAAGCTCCTGTCCGCCGTTACCCGGGGACGATGTGAGCAAATGTCACAACGGAAGGACGCTTCGAGATCCATTATTCAGGATCGCAGGGACAACAGAAGAGCTATTTCTGTCAAACCGGGGAATCTAACAACATGATAACGCGCCCAAAAGACATTTCAGAACCCTGGACAGAGCAGCAGCCTTTCCAGGTCACACTTTGCTAAGCGGTCTTGATGTAAACTTACAGCTTGCTTATATTATAGGAAGACATGAGTGGTAACTGTTAAGTGCTTGAGCTTTAAATAATGTAATGGACCATTTTTTTTTATGGATATACCAAAGTACAACTTCGCCAGAACTAGGGCTACTTTAGAAAAAAGTGTTAATAGTACCAATTGTTATTAACATTTTGGACTCTTTAACATTACGTATACAGAAGCTGATATTATATCCCTGTAATATTGTCTCTTAAAGAGACCTGTGCTCATCCTCTAGTGTACTAAGGCTGCAACTAATGATTATTTTCATTGCCGATTATGTGTTAATTATTATCTAGCTTATTCGATTAGTTGTTTGCTCTATGAAACGGTAAAACAATGTGGATCAGTGTTTCCCAAAGCACAAGATGACGTCCGCAAATGTCTTGTTTTGTCCACAACTCAAAGATATTCCGTTTACTGTCACAGAGGAGTGAAGAAACTACAAAATAATCACATTTAAGAAGCTGCAATCAGAGAAATTCTAGAATTTTCATAAAAATGACTCGAACCGGTTACTCGATTTTTAAAATAGTTGGCGATTCATTTACGAAGTAACAGTTGACAGCTAATCGGTTAATCGATTAATCATTGCAGCTCTAAAGTCTACTGCAACTGGTGATAGAATTATCAGTGTGTAGTGTTGTTTAATTAGTATCGATGGTGCGTTGCTGTGTGGAAAGGAATCCGCCGACACTGTTTCTTGATTATAAAGGTTTATTTACATCGAACAAATCAGCATCATGTACAAGCCCTGCAGAGCTCTCGCTTCTCAGATTCTCAAAAGTCACTCTGACTTTCTTTGTTTGAACATGGTATATATTCTATAACATATGTAACATAGATGGGGGAGGAAAAAATACTTTGACCAATGGCTACAAGCCAACTGGCCTTATTTTGGAGGGGCCATTGATAATGCAAGTAGAGTAAAGTTCATCTGGGTTTCTTTGTTACCCAAAGCTTAAATACAAATCATATAGAATATGCAGATACAATAAGATGACAATATACCTCAGTAGTAAAGCAGTACTCTGAAGTGAAACTAATACAGTAGTATTACATTAATATAGTAGTTCATGATTTCACCACATCACATTGACACCATGATCCGTATTTAGTTTGAAACAATAAACGATAGAATAGAATTTCCAAAAAATGGACATTTCCTTACAAAATGGTACAGTTCCAGCTCAGTGACTTGATTGTGATTGAATCTATGCCTCAGGTTATTGTTAAATCAACTTTATGTCATGTTACTACACTTCCTAAGCAGACTCCAATGGAAGCCATTTTTAGTGTGTCCTATTGGGGTCTGTCACTACCCAATGTGAGCCGAGTTCAGATGTGAGTTGAGCATGCGTCACTTTGCGACAATGATCTCAGATATCAGTTCTAGATTAGAGGCTGAAAGTAGCCTACAAGAACCTGCTAACGAGAGACTTCTGTAATGTCAATACAATAAAAATGGACCTACACAATGAAGTTTGTTCACTGCTGGCTACAAGTTAGCAATCAAGCGCAACAAAGGCTGTCACTTGAATGCCGTTTTGAGCTAACGTTAGCAATCAAACAATCATAGATAGCTAAAACGTTTCTGAAATTACTTCCATCTTCTGTAACTGTTTGTAATGATGAGAAAAGGTTATTATTTTATAGATTTCACAAATTTCAGTATGCAAAGTCGCATATTTGCGTATCAATGATGTCATCGCCACACCCCTAGATGCTTGTGTTCCTGCTGAAGAAGCTATTGAGCCTATTAGGGTTACTAGGGCAAAATATTATGCTCCTGTGCCACCACGCTGAGCAAAAAAGGCTTATGGACAACCGCATACGCCACATCATTTATGCGCATGCTCCGCCTCTTCGTCTCCATTTTTGGTGAATTTCTGTAGCAGAAACAGTGCCACCTATAGGCCTGGAATATGAAGTAGCATGTTGAGTCATTTAAAAAAAATGGATCCATTGGGACGCACATATTCTTGAAACGATGCCAGGGAAGATGGGGGAAAAAAAAGATTGTCTTGATACGTGTGGACGTGGCCTCCGACTCTCTCATATTTACCCGGATGTTATTTGCTTATTCATATGTTTTGGCTCCTGCCCGTCTATACACAACTATGGGTCCAATATCTTCCGAACATTATCTGCTGCTCTACAGGTGCCGTTTGCTCCAGCAATATTAACAGCTCTCTTTGAGACTCTGCCACCCACGGGGGCCCTGCCTAAAATTAAAGCAGACCTTGTGGCTTTCTTAACTCTATTAGCTAGACGGCTCATACTACTTCGTTGGAAGTCAGCTTGCCCCCCCCCCTCCCCCACCATCCCCCATCCTTGGAGGCTTGGGTCAGAGATGTCCTCCATTTTAGTAAACTCGAAAAGATTAAGCATTCACTGTGTGGATCCACAAATACATTTTTCAAAGTATGGCAACCCCTCTTTGATCACATAGAGAAGCAGTTTCATAGTGTGCCTCATTTAATCTGACAGTCACCCTTTGTATCTCTCTTTTTCCTTGGGTGGGGGTGTTCTGTGTGTGTATTTTTTATTGTATAAGTATGTCAGAGACCAGGCAGTAAAGCAATGATAAAAGCAGAGTTAGGTGAAAAGTGGGTCTTTTTAAATTGAACATATATTTATACAGATGGTTTTCACTGCACATGGAAGCACTCCAATCTTTCTCGCCCATTAAAGTATGTAAAGTTGCTTTGTAAGATTTCATTCTAAAAGGGAATCCCTTTCAGCAAATTTAAATAACATCAAATCAAATTATGGATTTGCCAATCCTTTGTCTTATTAGATTTATGAATTTAACAAAAAAAGAGCATCAAGGCTGGTATTTTAGTCGATTTGTGAAGAAAAAAAAATTTCAAAGTGAAACCAGTGCAAAGGAGGAGTTAGTCATTAGACGAGGTGACAATTGATGAATGTAAAAATAATACATTAGTGACAGTAGACAAACTACTTGGATGTTTACAGCCTACATGACTCACTACCTGATTACTGGATTTCATAGACTAAGCCAAATCCATACCACACAGCAAAGTATTGATATTTCACCGGCAATTATTTGGAGATTAGAGTTGATTGGAGTGTTGTTTCTCCTCTCCCAGCAACTGTTATGGGTCTGCAGTGGCTAGAAGATATTAAAGAGCCATAAATAGGTTGTGCAGGACACTGAGACTAAATTGGAATAGTGTTTATATTCTCTGGTTTCTCAGGGTTAAAAAGAACTGATGATTCTGTAGTCATAACATACCATACTTTACTATACTGTTCTGTCCTTTTTTATACTTTACATTACTGTACCATTCCATACCATACCATACCGTATCATATAGCATATCTTATCATATTATATTATACCATACCATTATGGTTGTAGTGTTACACTCAACTCAAGTTTTGATACGATTCACGTTTTTTAGTTCACAATACGAGCATTCTAAGAACAGAATGAGCTGCAGACAATGGGCAGAAAAAAAAAAACTTTAGCAAAAGTGCAACTGAAGTTGTATTTTATCTTAAAAAATAAAATCAAGAAATAATATTTTTTTTCCCACATCAAACTAAGTAAATGAAAAGAAAAATATTTCCTTAAATGGTTCGTAGACTGAAGTCAAACAAGTGAAATCAAAAGTAGATTATTATCAACCGGTTGTAATCTTTACCAATTTATATTGATTTTTTAACCAATTCACGATGCATTGTTACATCCCTACATACCATATTATATCATACTATACTGCAGTGGTTCTAAACTTTTCTCAATACCCTCTTTAAAATATTTTTTCAGCCAAGAAGCCCCTAGCGCCTGTATATAAAGAGCTACAGTACAGCACTAATGCCATGAGTGTCTGATTTACTAAAGAAAGACCTTGTAACTGTAGAACCCATCAATAAATTCCTGGCAAATCATTTTTTTCTCATCATACAATAACATTGAAGTGAGTCTTTTAATAAGTTTCACTTGGAATTTAGTAATAAACATGGGCTTGTGCTTAACTTTGTCTTTGTCATTCTTCGTGTTTACAGCTGTATTACTGCCATATTTCAACCAGAAATCCATAGTCTTGATTTTAGTCTGTGAACAGTTGCAGTGAACAAACATAATTGTAAACGTGATTGCGTTCGTTGCGGCAGGTGACACATTTAATTGCATTGAAAATAGGAATGTTGAATATAAAATGTGGTTCATTATTCTTAGATTTACATTTTGAATTTAAATAGAATTTATTACTGTAAGGAATTATGCAATTAGTTTAGGAATTATGATGTTCTCAAAATCCCTTCACCTTGGGAAACAACAACAAACTTCGAGCTAGCAAGCTACACGCTGAAAATGGCAAATATTTTGGATCGTGCAACACGATAGCTAGGCCTGTTGGTTCTTTCGGGGAATGATTGTAAGATTTACAAAAGCTATATTTACCACATTTGCTCTCTAACTAGGACGTTTTGTCCGATTGGTGGCGATTTACTATAGACGAAGTACACACAGCAATGCATTGGTAAGAGCAAAGGACGTTTAACCATGTATCCATCTAATTTAAATGGCTCAAGTTACTGTATTGTGCAAACAGTTAACTTCATTTGATATTTGATGTGGCGTACTGTGTTCGCGGTAGGCTAGGGCGGCCTGATTAGTGTTGACAAACTGACCGAAGAGCCGGTTAATTAACCCAACTCGTGTCACTGAACCGGGAGAATTGAGTGCCATACGTCAATGAACCGACTCACTCACGTTTTTTTCTTTTACCTCATTCGTGCCATTGTGTGTAGCTGATATTCTTCTGCTACTGTGTGTGTGTAGTAATCTAGCTCATTAGCGCCTCCACTGGAATGGTGATGGTAGAATCAATCAGGAAATGAGCTACCTAGACCGTGCACCAGGCTACTGAACGAGACCAAGGGCGTTTCCCAATCTGTGTTCTTCTATTGACTTGTGTTCTTGTGTCCCTGTGAAACGTCATCTCGTGTTGCCAAAGTACTGTCCCAATCAAGGGGGCAAGCTTCGCTTCAGAACTCGAGCCGTCATGGCGCCATTTTGTTGCTAACTGGCCATCACCTCCTGTTAGCATTCCGCTGACCGCCATTTTTTTTTTACGTCACTTGACTGCGAATAACTTTACATCTGAAGCGTTTAAAGACTGTATTTGTCCGTTGTTTAGTTCCAAAGAAACACGACAATGTTTAAAAGGCTCCATTACCTTGTACCTCACGTTATGGCTCCGTAGCAGACGCTTTTGTAAAAATAAGCTAACGATTGTGTCATAACCAAGTGACTTACTGTCGCATAGTAGAGGAATTACCGTATAGTACAGGAGAAGCTCGCAGGCAGTTTCGACTTACATGAGATGTTTAGGTTTAATTACTAATGTTAACTAGCATGTTAGTGATCAATAATTAGCCTGTGCCCATGTTATCTCCTTACATACACCTACAGTCTCCGTATCTGTAAGACTGGGAATGATTGAGATTTCTCTTGGCACAGCTACCAGAAGACTTACAACTTTCAGACACGTTGCTCACGTCACATTCTCTCAGTTGGAGGCTGCGCAGTAAAGCTGGCCATCACCGGAAAAGTGCTTCTAATAGCCTTCACTGGTCTCCGTCCAGAGCAACGGGGTCTATTGGTCCATACTGTCTATGGTCCCAATACACAAGTTCCCATTTCGCCAAGAACAGTTAAAATTCCCGGATGTATTCTTGACACGCACATTTACCGAGGATACATCGGTTGGTAACTTGTATGAACTTCGCAGCACCTGTATCCCAACATTCATTTCGGCATTCAATGATGGTTGGATTCATTGGTTGGATTTCCAGTACATAGACAGTACAACAACGGGACAATTTTAACAATTTTCGCCATCTTATTCATCACTAAATTCAATTCTGAGAACATTTTAGGCGAGAAATGAAAGGTTTAGATTTCGAATATAGGCAGTCTTGATTGATAATTTGCTTGAGAGTTTTCGGAGCTCCATAAATTGACGCGGCCGCCAGCTTGCGCCTGCCGGGGCCACTAGCTCGGCCCTCGGACAGTCTCACTCGGAGACCCCGCTGTAGGACCCCGGAGGTCTTTTAGACCGGTTCCGTAAATAAGAGGCTTTTATTTCGCCGTTGACGGATCGTTTTTTTAAATATCACAACACATGTGCATCATAAGATTAACGGGAGCCTGTGTTAACTGTCTTTTTGGAGTTAAACTCAACAAGCACACACACACACACACACACACAGCGCAGCAGGCAGAGGAGTGATATACCATAGACTGTATATTATATGAGATATTCCCGTTTCTTTTCGAGAGACTTGTTTAAATTATGCCATATGCTATAGCCTACATTATATTTTGTATTTAGTTCATATTTTTGGTGTATTTGTTTTCTGATTTATTAGAAATTGAGTTTCAGTCTGTATGATAAATGTACAGTTGTACATAAAGTGGTAACATGCTATGACATGTTATGTAGACTTAAGGGGAGACACCAACCTTCTAATTTCCATCTCCCTGGGCATATACAGTGCACTACAATAATATAGAAATGATAATTCCACATAATACTAATATGAACATATAGAACACACCAGTGCATATGCCTATTTTTTTTTAATTTAAACTGACTTAAACTTATACACTAATAATAGTAGGGATCGCGTTCCACTTTTTTGAATAAGTAAAGGGTGTTTGAGCTAAACCATAAACAATAAAATTAAAGCTCAATTAGTTTTATTTTTCAATATTATTGCAATAGTTGTAGCATTATGAGGTTTTCTTGTCCGGAGATTGTTTTAATACAAAGTGGTTATATTGTTGTGGTGTATATTTCTAGCTGTTATTTTGGAGCCTTGCAGGTAGCCTCTGTGCTGGGGGTGTTGAGCAATAACAGGAAGAAGGCATCGTCTCAAACTGTTAACAGCGTTTTCTGTGCTTGTGAACTTGCGAGGTTATTCTTCCAAGAACAACCAGCAAGAACGATCTCCCCAAGAACACAAGTCCGTAGTTTGCATTCTTGGTATTGAGAAACGCCCCGAATGTAACCGTGCAACCTGGCGGCCCGCTCGAGTCTAATGTAATCAAGCGGTGTCTTGGTTCTCGGCAAGTTTGAGTTATTAACCAAGCCTTGTTTCTGGTGCATCTTAGATGATTTTGTTCATGGCAATTCACACATTATCGATGGGGAAGTACATCACATACCAATACACATCATGTGATCTTGGTAGTTATGTTAAATTAAATGTTAGAGAAGTGAACGTTGCTACATGGTCGGTAGGCTGTCACGAAGAGACCGCGCACCAGGCTACTGAACGAGACTGTAAGGACCATAACCGAGGGTACTGCACAAGTCTATATTTAAACGATTTAAAAATTCTCGGCAAGTTGAGTTATCAAATGATCCTAGAAGCCTTTATTTCTCGTGTAGCCTACAAATTCATAAGCTACATTATGGATGGATATCACATACAAATACATGTCATGTTATCTTGGTAGTTATATGAAGTTAAATGTTTGTTACGTGGTAAGTAAGCCAATAAATGCTATTGAAGGGCGGGTCTTACTACGTCATTTCATATTTCAGATATGATTGGCTATCCATCTGGCGCAGCGCCACCAGTCGGCAAGAAGAGCGAAGAGGGGAGATTATTTTATCGTCGCTAGCTAACTTTAAAACGAATTAATGAAGTGCATTTCATACTTGAGCACAGGTTTGAACCCTTTGGAGGAGAAACTGGAATTAAAACGCCTTGGTGCCCACCAGCCTTGGGATATCATCAGCACTCAAACTGCTGTTAAAAGTAACCGCGGTTTAACGTGGAGTGGTTAGCATAGCCTACAACATAAGTCAAGTTTGCCCAGAGGAAAACCCGCCGCATCGCCGTTCTCTTCCAGCGGGCCATCAGCCTCGGTGAGTGAAAACACATTTTATCATCCTGCCTTTGTGTTGCTGGTCCGTGTGATGTGCTGGGTCGATATTACGTTAGATGACGAGAGTGTAACGCTCGATTGTTGTCATATAATGGATCCGCATGCATCGCCGCATGACGTTCTCTTTTCTGGCTAAACTACTACGTAGGCGTTAAACTATATATAAACAACCATGGCTCCTGAAAGGACCGTCATCTGGCGGGGCCTGTAGCCCGGCCCACAGTCACCTATTAACGGCTGAACAACTGCCGCTGGTAGCCGGCGTCCCGGAGCTCAGTAGCGGAGTAGCGGTAAAATACCACCGACAACTGCCGCTCGGATTTTATCGTTCTATGGTACCATGTGTTCACGTTACTGCGCTTCTTACAGTTTTTTTCGATTGCTAAACGACAGTGGGGACAACTGGAGTCACATGTGCAAAACTCTAACTACAGTCTACACAGCAGCAGTTCATGTGGACCAAACTCTAGTTCGTTTTTCATTGCTTGAAAACAGTTTTCAAAACTCTACACACTTATCCCAGGACTTTAACCACAACGTGCACAACACTGTAGATTTACAGCACTTTGTTCAAATGCTAACACACTGCTGTCAAAACTGTTAACCACGCATTCAAAACAGAATAGATTTCAGTCTGGTGCCTATCAAACACTGCTGATTGCAATTTTAGCTGAAAGCCTAAGTAGGTGTCTTGTTTTAGACTAGTTGTCTAAAACATAGTGAACATATATGGTATTTATATAGAGAAAGCTCAGAAAGCCTTTTTTGTATACAAACACCAAATAAGAATGAAACAATTATACACTGTACCGTTTGAGAGAAACAGGTAAAAGAGCAAAGATACCAATATGTCCAGCTAAGATGTCTGAGGTTATGTACACAGCTATAAAAAAAGGGAAAAACACTATATCTTTACAATGGTAAAACTGCGTTCTTACTGTTATTCAGAAAGTAATGGAGGTAAAAGCAATAGAAACACCACATTTGTTAGTATTTAGAGATGATGCAGAAATCTAATGTGATGAAGAAAACTTGCCACATGATGCTGGAGAGAGGCAGAATTAGTCACACTATTCTTTGTTACTGTTACGTAGGTACCTTTTTAGTTTTTTTCCCCAGTAATTCCATAAATTACTAGAGATAAAATTCTATATTGAAGAAAACTGCTGATTTTCATTATTCTTGTTTACCTTACGTAAAATTGGTATATTATACAATCTATATCTTTTCCTTAAATAAACTATTGAGTAGTGTCAAGTCACTCAAATTGTTCAAACTGTAAAGATGAGAACGTTTGTAATTTGTGTATTGGTGTTTGATGCTAGTGTTTTTACTCTGTGTGTTCTGAGTGACAGTGTGTGTTATCTCAGTGAGGACTGTGCATAGTGTTTGGCTGCACTGAGCCTGTTTTGCAGGTGATGTGACCCGTTTAGCTCAGGTGACTGTTGGTAGTGCAGACTGTAGTTTGAGTTTTGCACATGTGACTCCAGTTGTGCCCACTGTCGTTTAGCAATCGGAAAAAACTGTAATATGGTCTATTGGTGAAGTCGCATTGGTCACTTTTAGGGAGCGTGGGGAGTGGGGGACCGTTTTGTCCCCAGGGGATCCAGATAATTCAGCAGAGGCAGGGGTAGAGCAGAAAGGGGGAAATCCCACGCATCACCCCGGAAAATCGCATCCTGTCTGTATGGATCTGTAACACAAAAAAATTGCTGTCTGCATGCTTCTTTTATGGCCTTTATGGTGTTGAGCTCATAACGTTACGGTTTGCTTTAGGTGCATTTTTTTCTGGTTGTGTCGCCTTTAAAATCATGCCGTCCTTAAAAAAACTTACTCTCGACACCTTCGAGGATAAAAATGTCCACGCACACAAAAACTACTAACTTATTAAATCATCATATATCAATATTTTTTTCTGCTTTTTTTCATAAATCACTTAAACAACTTCTAACCTAATCAAAACTACCAAACATTCAATCATTTTCAGGATTTTAACCCTTTAAATGCCAGTTTATGTATTTGAAGTATTTCATTTTTTATTACAAAAAACACAAAATAATAAAAAATAAACAAATACTTATGCAATCAAATCAGTTTTGTTGCTAATCTTTGACATATCCAAGCCTCTTATCACCACCAAAGCCCCATCTACATATTATTCATTATATGGGAAAAAAAAACATTTTTTGTGTTTTGTTTTTTTATATAAATAATGACATACTTCAAATACATACATACATACATACATACATACATACATGGCATTTAAAGGGTTAAAATCCTGAAAATTATTGAATGTTTGGTGGTTTTGATTAGGTTAGAAGTTGTTTAAGTGATTCATGAAAAAAAGCAGAAAAAAATATTGATATATGATGATTTAATAACAGTTTTTGTGTGCGTGGACATTTTTGCCTCGAAGGTGTCCAGAGGGTACAAAATGAATCATTTAAGTATAAAATACATGTAAGAGTAAAAAACACTGGATTTGAAAAAATTTACTGAAAAGAAGGATTCCTACAAAATGTCAGTAACACAGCAAAAATGATCACAAAATGAAAAAAAAAACTTGAGAAAAATGTACAAAAATGACTGAAGAGGGCATGAGGGTATATTTCATTCTTAATTTAGGTTTGTGACAGTGTTTGGAAATGCAAATAGGCTACACAAGGTACGCTTCTCTCTCTCTCTCTCTGTCTCTCTGTCTCTCTGTGTGTGTCTCTCTCTCTCCCCCCCCTCCCCTCTCCCCCTCTGTGTATGTGTACAACAACTGGTAGAAGAGAGCTGCTCTGTCATTAAGTGTTTTTGTGGAGCCATGCAGTTTATTGACATGTTAACAGAGTATTCTAGTTTTACTGGTATGTAGCCCATCTTTGGAAATGGTTGGTGCCCCACCAATTTTTTAAATATAAAAACGCCACTTTAAACTGTACTGTACCATACTATCTCCAGCTCTTACATTCCTCAGTGACTGACCATGTTGTCTGTTTGTCTCTAATTTATTGAGCTAACACTATAATATTTGTGATTGCTCTTTATCAAACAATGTCCGACTCAGCGTGAAGGTGTGTAGCTCTTTTTTTAATCAAAGGGCGACAGGATTTACATGGAAAGCCTGTCTCTCTCCGAAATCTAATTGTCAGGGATTTTAAAAGGAGTGAAACTAGTCCAGTGTGTCTTTTTTAAAATGGAGTTGTGAAGTGTTTATTTCCCACAGCAACACAAGCAGATGAATACGGTCTGTTAGCTCTGCAGATTTCACGTCACTCCCTGTGGAATCTGTAAACTGTACATCTCCACATTGTGTTCCTTTCAACTCCCGTAAGGAATGGCCCGCCAAACTGACTATTTCCCTCCAGTCCCTCTTGTTGTCGACTTCACTAAAAAAAGTTGCGGCTTTACTAAGGTTTAACTTTCCAAAAAAGTGCTAACAAAAGAAGACAATACATTTCTGACAATTCAAAGTTACAGAGCTCCGATGAAAATCAGCAATATGCGTTCCACTGGGGTGTTTTTTATCTTCTTACACACACTTATCTGTGTGCACCTTTTTAATTTGGCTCTAACAGAAGATCTTTAACTTCAGCTTTATTGATATTGTCCCCGAGGGACAATTTGTGGCGCAGCAAGGCAAACGTACAAGACATACAGACAGACGGCACAACAGAAGACAACAAAGGAAGGAGATCCACATAAAGTGAAGCCTGAAAAGTATCAGTGATAGCTAGCTGCATTCTGTTCTTATTAATGAAGCACTGGAGATTATTGGGCTGTGGTGGCTTTATTAAATAAATCATAGGAGACCTAGAAGTCAGGCCCCATTCCATTTTAAAGCCTCCCTTTTAATTCTGTATTCCCTAGAGATAGAGATCAGATAATTTCAGTTGAAATGAGTTTGACACATGTCGGTTAATATAATTGTCGTATGATAAACCAGTATAACATGTCAATATGTTAACACTGTGATTATTAATACGACTCAGTGTACAACCATCGAGTATTCCTGTTTGTGCATATATGGCCTTGATTATAAGTCATTTATATTGAGTCTAGGCATTCACGAGCATGCGTGTGGGTGCAAATACATGGAATTTGCTTAATATGCATTCAGACAGACCATAAATCTGTACGTGTGGCTTTAATAGTGTCACGTTAGTACTGTAGCCAGAGGAAATGTCAAGAATTGACTGGAAATGAATTCAATGGAAAATGTCATTGTGTATATTTTATTTCATATATTACATTTTATATACAGTACATAGTTGGAAATCAAGGAGGAATTTATGAAGAATTGTTTGACAGGCTGCTGCATCACGATCCTTATGCAAGATTCCTAATATGTTTTGAAGCATGCAATGAATTTGTAATTCAACCAATAAAGTCACAGGATTACAATTAGACTCATTTATCTTTGGTGCAGAAGACTTTCATAATGCCCCTCCAGCACTGTGAATTAGAGATGTTCTGATACTGCCTAAAACGCTGGTATCGGTATCGGGAAGTACTGGAGTTTATGCACCGATCCGATACCACATAATAAAGCCCTAAAGAAAATCTACATTAAAGTAGTTTATGTTCTTTTACCGTTATAACTGACTGTCAAACTGGAGAATAAAAGAAAGTTCTGGGGCATTCATTGTTTGTGTTTGTTCATGTTTCACAAAGAGTTTAACCTGAGCAAGACCGACAACAAAGATAGAAATCATATCACATCCATACAGGGATAGTAGTATACAGCTGTTCAAACATAATGAAATATATGACACTCTGGTATCGGATCGGTACTCGGTATCGGCCGATACGCAAGTTCAGTTATCGGAATCAGTATCGGGAAGCAAAAAAGTGGTATCGGGCCATCTCTACTGTGAATCACATCTTGACAGCACCATATGACGTTTGGTCAGCGAAATAATATGGCGGAATGAAACGGCATAGTTAAAGCTACATTGTGTAAGAATTACTCCCATCTAGCGTTGAGATCATATATTGCAATCAACTCTCTCTCGCCACGCAGTATTGCAACTACGGTAGCCTTCACGCTTCAAAAAGCTAAGGTGTACAAAAGGCCGTCTATCAGCTGTCATTGTTGGAGTTCATACATTCTCTTAATACATCCATGAATTCATGTCAGAGAGCGGCACGCACGCCACCCGATGGAAAGGAGGGAGAAAGAAAAGGAGACCGCAGCGGTCCAGAGGATAATTAACTAGTTGGAATTTGGTTTGTGCCTCCAAAGCAGCTCCAATGTCCAAGGTCTCTTGCTCTTTTCAATATCCGTTTTCTTTTTCTGGGCGAAGAAGAAGACTCCTGTTCCGGAAATTTGGATTTTGAATACGTGCGGTCCTCCATGTTTCCTTCTTCAAATTTCCGGGGCCGGGAAGCAACGATACCCATTAGCAGCAGCTGTGAATCGAAAACGCGAAGGGCGGAGCAGTATGTCCTGTATGTCCCTTACTGGCTAACGTATTTCAAGATGGTGCATCATTATGGAGCGTCTACCAAAGGGAGTAGGCTTCGCTTCAGAACTCGAACCTCCTATGGCGCCATTTTGTTGCTACAAAGCCATCCCCTCCCGTTAGCATTCCACTGACTAGCATTCATTTTGACGTCACTTGACAGCGAATAACTTTACATCTGAAGTAGGGCTGTAGCGATACACTAATCTCACGATACGATACACGATATTCAGCTAACGATACGATATATATCACGATATTCAGCCTTCGATACGATTCGATATATTTCGATACACTTACATAATTTTCTGAAAGATTTAAAGGGAACCGAGTGATTTTGGTGACATCTTGTGAGTGTTCCATTTACTTGGTTTTAATTAATTGAACTGAAAACATCAATTACACAATATATGTCTCTGACTGGACAGAGAGTCTACAGCAGGGATCATCAACTACATTTTTTTTCAGAATTTTTCTAAGCACTCTGGCGGCCGGACTTTCAAAGAAAGAAAATAAAATGAATTTATACCTAATACGCCTATTCTTGTTCGAAATTTTCACTTTCTTACTGAATTAATGCTACTATTTTTTAACATGTATTAGTGTGAGCAAACTCCTAAAAAACATGGAAACTCCATAATGATAACTGGCTCTTTAACTAGAAAATGATCTCAGACTAGGAGGCAGTTCACTGAGGAGTGATGGTTAAAGTCTGTGATTATGGAAACATTATTGTAGTATGCAGCATCCTGATTGGTGGAAAATGCTTGCAGAAAGAGAGGCTGTTGTCAGGTAAACATGTCACTGTCAAAGACGCTGAAGCGAAAAGTTGACGTGGAAAAGCCAGAAGCACAGCTTTAATGATGAATGGACTGATAAACTCGTCATGTATGCCTCATTTGCAATGAAACGATGTTGTTGCAAAATAATACAACCAGCATCATCATCATCACTCGAACATAACGATCGCGTCATTCACGTGCATATTAAGTAGCTCCAGATTGTCCGCTCTAGCGGAGTTTGGTTTGTTCAGTCAGCAGTGAGGTTTACAAGAATTTGTCAAAATTTCCAGATTCCCGGCAACCTAAGATAAACTGTTAGACTACAAACCGACAGCTTTTGTTTTAGCTTGTTTGTAAAAATTCGCTATTTGCAGAGTACAGCGCTGAAGACTGAGCAGATTGGAATATTGCTTTCTACATGTTTATGCCGGTCTACACAGGTGAGTGCATTGATAAGTATTGGCTTTCTACTCACGAAGGTTTAATTGTAGCCTGTTTACAGAAAAGAGACCAGCGTGAGTTAATTTGCCCCAGCGGCCGTTGGTAACTCTGTATCGTTCCCAGTCAGGTGCTGCGTGTTTTAACCATTGACATATATACAATGGACCAATAGTCCATTACCTTGTACCTCACGTTATGGCTCCATGGCAGACGTTTTTGTAAAAATAGGCTAATGATTGTGTCACATAGTAGAGGAATTACCGTATTGTACAGGATAAGCTTGCAGGCAGTTTTGACTTAAATGAGCTGTTTAGGATTAATTACTAATGTTACCTAGCATTTTAGTTAGCAATAATTAGGCTGTGCCTACGTTATTTCCTTACATATACCTATACTCTCCGTCTCTGTAAGATTGGGAATGATTGAGATTTCTCTTGGCACAGCTACCAGAAGACTTCCAACTTTCAGACAGGTTGCTCGCGTCACATTTACGCTGTCTCTCTCAGTTGGAGGCTGTGAGGCAGTAAAGCTGGCCATCACCGGAAAAGTGCTTCTAATAGCCTTCACTGGTCTCCGTCCAGAGCAACGGGGTCTGTTGGTCCATTATATACTGTCTATGCGTCTACCCCAGTTCATGCAAGCGCAAATGTAAAATTCCAAGCTAATAGGAATACTTGAAATTGATGGTGGTGGTCAATATTCATGAAAAAGGACAAGTTTGTGAAGGGCAATACAGATTTTGATAATGAACAACTACAAACGTTACACACTCGGGCTTTAAGAAATGTACTGTAAAGGCTACTTTAGTCATCAGTTAAACTACACTATTGCAAAACTACATGGTGGTTGATGATGGTTTAAGGCTGCGTTTGCACAAAAGTGCTGCAGTTGTCTTTAAGCTGGTGAAAAGACGGCCAACTTAGATAGCAAACAGTAAGTGTGTTTTGGAGAATTGGCGCCACCCAACTCTTTTAAAAACTCAATAAAACTTTTTAGATTAAATTTAACTAGAAGCCAAAGGAAAGAAACAACCCCTCACTTAATTCTGAGACACACAAGATGTCTATTTATATGAGTAGTATTCCTAATACCATACAATTTTTTTTTTTTTTAAGTTTTTCCTAACTTTCCATATATCTGTACACAGCAATTAATGTGCTGAAGTATACCAAGAACAAAATGTGTGACAAGTGCATGATGGGATATATTAATTAATACAGTAGAGGATGCTGAAGCACTGGTTGTTGTCCGAGATCTGTTTCCATGGAAATGCATTGGGAATATTCAAATTGGGGGTTATGCATGAGCTGTGCGTAAAGACATTTTGTAACCACAGTAGCAGACCTGCTCTACCCTAATAACTTAGTCTTCTTTGCGTGGGTATAATATCTGGACGTGCGTTCTCTTGTTGTCGTTTTTTTCTAAGTTGAAGTGATGAACTAGTCTCACTACTGGCGACATTGACTCCCCCATTACCGTGGAGTCTGCCAAGGTTACAGCCATTTGTCATCAGCCTCTACATCTGGAAGTGGGCACTTCACCTTATTTTGCCCTGGTGTATAAGCAGCACCATTAGGCCAGTGCTCTAATGATTTGCATACCAGAACACACATGTACCAGATTTTATAAAGCGGGATGCTAATTTAAGCTCCTTTGTGGGGCTCACCCGAGGGTGCCAGGCACGATAGACTTGGTGACTCTTCAGACTCTTTTAGCGACTTTCTGCTCAGAGAAAACTCAGTCTCTCCCTCAATCTCCGCCCCCACCGTGCGCATGCAGGCAGGGGTGAGTTACTATGGTTATGGGCATCGGTGGCGCCAGTTCCTAATTGGGCTCAACCCCAAACGGTGGTCACCCGAGTGACACAAGCTGAGTGACACAAGTTACAGTAGAGGAAATGGCAGTGTACATATTTTTGATATGTCACAGTTCATTATTAATCAGGAAATTAAATACAGGTACATATTTCAATGTTTCAATAACCAAGACATGTACTTTGAATGTAAATAAAGGCCCCAGTGTTCGTAAAAAAAACCATCCAAATGGAGCTTGTTTATCAAATAAAATACCCCCCCCTTTCCCCCAACCCCTACAGAGGTGCTTGTATCGCTCTGCTGCACAGAAATCTTGTGTTCCATTTCCTAGGCTGCAGCCCAGGCGAGCTGCATTTCCACTGACCTGCTAAATATATTAGCCGAGCTGTCATTCACTGCACCTACAGCATGTTGTTTCCAGATCGAAACAAAATAGAAAATTCAGCCTATACCGACTTCCCGGGCTGCTACCCATAAAAAGGAAAACAGCCCATGACTTTGCTCGACACGCACGCCAGTGCCGCCTATTGTTTTCACATTGGGCCCGCTAACGAAAAATCAAATGCCCGCCCACGGATTTACGGGTCTGCACTGTTGAATCATCCTCAAGCAAGACAGTGGTTGAACAACTCCCGCAGCTCCAGGTTACTGGTTCTGTAGCCGATCCTGACCTTTGACCTCCCTGTTGAGGGTGGCGAGAAAAAGAGAAATGGCTCACAGAGCCGCTAGCAGGGCTTGGCCTTAGCCTTGGCCTCTTACCAAAGCAAGTACCTATGGAAGTCCTGCCTCTTATAAACAAGCAAAGCTTTCCCCTTCGCCATGCTGACAGTCTCAATAACTTTCAGAAATCCACATTCAACAGTGTGGACTATTAGATACCATTCTTTCATTCATATTGTACATTAAACACAGTGTTTGTCATAGTTCTAATTCATGAAGTATGAACATATGAGCAATTCCACTGTTCCATTTTAGCTAGATATCGAGCTAGTATTCAGCACCACTGGTACATGGATGTGTTTTTCTCTTTCTTTTTTAAACTGGAGAACAGCAAACCAAATGACAAATCTTAATCCAGTTCAACTAAATCACAAGATTCAATTGAGTACAGTACATTCGCAGCGCTCTCTCTTTCCCTCTGGTAGGGAGACATCTACCCACTGAGCATGGGGTAACCATAGTTACAAGAAACTAGGTTACAAAGTACTGTATATAAACAACAGTAAAGTGCACAAGAGCGTGTAGTGCACTGTCTCAGACAGTCAATATTCTATCAACAAGATTTTCCAGAGAAATATCCTGATGCCAATTCGTGAGGTGTTCTATGTCTACTGATACAGACGTCTCAGTGCCAAACACAGTGTATAAATAGACCGTTTTAGATTCGATGTGGTTATGATACTGTGTCCACCGCTTGTATTACTCCTGCCCTGGATTCTTAGACACAGTGACATTAAATGTGCTGCAAAAGCATAAACCTATACAATAACCCGGTGGTCATTTTGAGTATATAGGATGACTGGAATCACTGATGTAAAATGTACTTTCAATGAATGAGTGTGAAGCGATAAAGCTGGTTTGCTAAAAAAAAACTAGAGGAAGGAACACAAAAGAAGAACTGTCACACAATCGTACACAGTATAATGTGCAATGAAATTAGTTCTCTCTGCCTTCAACCAATCTTAACTAATATAATACATAGTCCGGGGACCAACTCCAGTTGTAATGCCAGTACCTAAGTCAAGGGCAATAGCAGGAGTTGCATACCATGCATGTCTTTATTACAGTGCCCCGCTGCTTTAGAAAACTATGCAGTCCTAAAACAAACCCGACTATATATTTGTTTTTGTTGTTGTTGTTGATTTACATATTCAGTAGGGGTGTAAGAAAAAATGGATTTTCAAAAAGGCAATATTGATTGATTTTTTTTTTTTTTTTTTTACGTTCAAAAATATTCATGTAAGACGGTGGTCCATGTTGATGTTGTGTTCAAACCCCCTACCGCTAGATGGCTATGCTGAGACACACCACTAGTGTCCTCGCCTAACAGTGCCTAGCAGTGCCTGACCTTTTGCTAGAAGCTAACAATGTAGCTGTGGCTGAACTTTGGCCTACTTTAGCATATCAACATTAGCTCACTAAGAACCTGTGAACCACAATCCCAAACTGGCAGTTTGATTTTCTGTGTCCTGAATTGTTTACCTAAAGTAAACTTCTTTAACTTTTATGAACATCATGTCTTTTTTTAAATATTAGTTTTTATAAAATGATGATAATTAATATAATAAAAATCTGAACTTAGAAAAAAGGTAATACATTGCAATATATCGCAGAATATTGCAATATGTTTAAAATCACAATAATATCGTATTTTGACATAAGTATCGGGATGATATCGTATCGTGAGGCCTCTGGTGATTCTCACCCCTACTATTGTCGCTCCCAACGAAATATGCCGGCTTGTTTTCTCACAATCTGAATACACAATAGTGGTACTTAAAAAAAAAAAACCTACACCTGTATAGTTCGGGGTTGAGCGTTTCAATCGCAACCGCCGCAGCTGCCTCACCCACCATTTCCGCAAGACGGAAATACATTGGTGGTCGCGTAGCTTCCGCTACGTAGCAAAGATGGCGACCGCTGAGGGTGAGTAGTGTACAGCGTTCCTTACTCAACGTTTTGACCGCTTTGAGTGCAGCATTCCGGGTACTCCTTGTGGACTGCATGTGTCAGTACTGTACTTAAAATAGCCAGTGTACAGTGACACCACAATTGATTTTGGTGTTGTCATCGCATTCGTTCACAACAAGAAAAAATATAAAATAATGCCAGATTGATCCTTTAAGCCTCAGATCTTATAATGATGGTATAAATATAAATAATGCTTTCTTCTAATGAATAAGACATAAAGCAGTTATTATTTGTTCACCCAAGTTTGTATAACAGACAACTATTGATCGGTTAACAGACTGAAGCTGGAAGTGTAGGAGGTGCATCCGCAGACACACAGAGCTGGTATTAGTTTTCAGCCAAATAACTGCTTTAGGAGCTGTGTGTGTGTGTGTGTGTGTGTGTGTGTGTGTGTGTGTGTGTCTCTCTGGGGGAAAGCACACAGCTCTGTTTTGGTCTTTACATATTTATGTGCGTTTGTGCATCCACGAGAGGGTTTCTTTGAGGGAGTTTGGGTGTTAATAAGTGCGTGGAAGGCCTTCATCTCCAGTGCCTTTGATGCTCACAGCTTTTTCCTGTCTTTTGTGAAACACAGGGGGGAGTAGCGCAGTGGCACTCTACTGTCCAAAGCCAGTAGACTCACCGAGAGCCTCTTAAGTTCATTCTAATTGGCCAGGGAGGGATAATGAGCTTGTTGCATTCGAGAAGGAGTGATCGGCTGCAGAAACATAGGAGCTGTAAAATAACGGAGCTGAATTGGAAAGACCTGTCCATCAATTTGGCCTAGAGCCCGACCGATAAAGGATTTTTAAGGCCGATATCAATACAAATATTTGCTATGTTAATATTAGTAATATATTCCGATATATCAGCCGATATTTGCAGTCCCTGGTTAGGCTTTTAGAAATGACACCATGGTAAAACATAATAAAATAAACATAGAAACTAACAACTGAAGCAGACAACCAGGCAGTCACAGATGCATAAAAACAGTAAAGCAAACGTGGACCAGCATAAAGACGACCGATACAGCAGACCGAGGCAGCAACCTAATACAGGAGTCCAGCGCTGGAGCTATCAACTGGTTCAATTTGACACACAAGTATAAATCAAAACCTACCGTACGTGTCAACAGTGGGGCCCCCATTCACCCCTTGCATCAACTTGTAATCATTTTAGTCATGTGTTGGATCCAGCAGGGGCTAATGTTTTATGGTTTCACTGGTCTTCTGTCCTGCAGCACTTTAATCACATGGAAGTCTGTTGATAAATGCCATCAGAGAAAACTCCTTGGGTCCTTTGCTTCTAAACTTTGGGCGTAGATAAGACTGCTCATCTCTCAAACACTTTATCAGATTTTAATCACCCTGCACTGTTTATGCCTCTCAATATCCTCTCCCAAAATGGGTTTTGAAATTGCTCCTGCTGCCAGGGTGAATCATTTTTGCCTTCAGGGATTTTGACAATAGATGCTCCTCAGCGTGGATCCTAACACCTCCTGAGATATGCGATCAACATGTGGCAGTGACAAGCTCACCTTTTAACATGTGGGGAACTTCCACAACTCATTATATGCTGATGAGCATACAGTATAATGAAGCAATTACATTGTGCAAATTATTCAGTCAGTGATTGCGGCAGTGGGGGGAGGCCTGCACGGAACTTACAAATTATCGTTTACATGAATACATTTAGGCTATTCACAGCAACTTAATAGTTTGCATGCTTCAGCGACCTAGTTGGTGGTTTTGTATGTTTTGGCACAAAATGATGTTACATTTTTTTAAATTAATTTTACATCAATTATTTATTTCTTACAGTTGCATCATCGTGATGTGATCATGCAGTTCCTATTCTAGATTGGTTGTTGGACAAACAATTTTTTAGTGAACATTTTTACTGCAAACTGAGGCCAAATTCACATTTTTAATGGTCCACTTTTGTTGCTTTAGTATTCTGCATCTGCCTTTCAACATCTGACTGTCAAGTATGAGATGCCCAAATGTCCTTAAATGCACATACAACTTTGCTGAAGTTGAAGTAAAGTGAAGATATTTCTATCTAATTTGCTTCGGCATGACCGGTGCTAAAGCTTCACCTTGACAAACACTATTCTGCTGCTTCCCTTTTCTTTTCACAAAACCTTCTATATATGCTGCAGTATCTTGCACAAATCAAGGCAAATGCTTGCAGACACAAGAGCAGAGTTTTTCTCTATTTGAGAGACTGCACTTCTTTTCAGGAGGTAGTTTTTTTTTTTTTTATTATACGATTTTTGTACTTTCAGTTCTTTGTATTAAAATAAATTCTGAGACCCTTTTTAAACATACTAGTACTAATCATAATACTACAATTAGTTGTGATTTGTTGCCTAAATCAGAAGTGTGTCACAGAAAGCGCCAGAAAATATCTTTTACAAATGAACATTTTTCCAGCCTAATATATAATCAATTACATTTCAACAGGATTGTAATACGTTTTTGTTTTTGTTTTTTTTAACATGCATACAAGTGATCAAACCATCAAAGTTCAAGTTCAAAGGTTGTTTTTTTCTTATCGTTTCTGTGTCCCTGTGAGTCAGACATAAAACATTGTAAAAGACCCCACCATGGTGTTTGTTGCCCTCTGTGGCGATGTCATGGTGAGGCAGACTGGTTGCCATGGCTATTTCCAGTGGCTGCCCCTTTTGATGTGTCGTGGCAGCTGTTCCCGCCCATGTCGTACGACCCTGCCCACAGTCAGATCTGACACGGGTCCTCCAACCTTCCATCATAGCCGCGGCACCATACTGGCAATCAAGTCATCAATATAGGACCGGTGCAAGCATTCCGATCACGTCTATGCAAATTATGTTCGGTTGAGCAAATTGGAAGATACCACCTGGGAGACCGTCTTCATGGAAAGTAGTCTCTGAAAGGGAAAACGCACAAGAGCTTTGTGAAATTAATCACGCGTCTGTCGACAAAAACAAGTCTTGTCGTTATCGTACGTGACATTGTCATTGTCTAGTTTTTGTTGGAGGAAAATCATAAATGGAGTTTGGTGGTGAGTGCAGTACGTTTCCCTTTTTGACAGGTGGACTGTGGGTGGGACTGGCTGTCAAAGTGCACCATGGGGTATGGGAGGCAAAAAGCGAGCCGTTATAACATGACGTGCAGTGTAGATGAATGACTGGATGGTAACCATAAGAGGACTCGGGTGTCAAAGGACAAAAGAAGCATCACTTTTGGATCAGTTATGACTTAGGCCTATGCAGAAAAAAAAATCTAACATTTAGCACACCATTTCAATGATAAATACCATCACCATGGTTTCAGGGTAAAGTTTGCGCACAGTAGGAGGTGTTGAAAGGTTGCTTTTTTTAGAGTAAGAGTGGAACTGATGCTGTTTGTTTTCCAATGGTTTTGAGGTTGCGACACAATAGACACTTCATTAGAGCAGCTGAAAGAGTGTGTGTGTCTGTGTGAGGCACATTTTGTGCCTCCATGTGTCTTAATATGCATGTGTGCATAACATGTATTAGTGCACTTTTGATTTTGGAGGCCCATTTTGCATGTATCGTCGTATGTGTGTCTGTTTTTGTGTTTCAAAGATTAGCGAGTTGTCAGTATTACTTAAGAGACCACAATGCAACCATAGACATGATGAGAAACAACAGGGGACCAAAACCAAACCCAATGCTCAGAGGGATTGGCTTACCACCAACCATATTAGACACTTTCCTCTGTATTGGTGCCATTCATGTGGTTCAGAGACGATTGCAGTATTTGCATGTGTTCATCAGTTTAATGCGTGCAGAAGGAATGAATATACCAGATGCTGCACAAAAAGATTATTGCCTATTATTATTATTATTATTATTATTATTATTATTATTATTATTAAGAATAGTTTCTTCATCACTTTAGATTATTTTACAGTATTTTATTGGATCTGTAAAGCGTTTGTGTCAGTTCTTTCAGAGACAGAGCGTGTAAGCATGCTAATGTTAGCATTTAGCTCAAAGCACCTAAGAACAGTCAGTTTTACACATAATAAAGTGGACAACTTAAGCTTGACGGACATGTTTTGTATCTAGCATCTCACGGTCATCTCAGTAAGCTAGCAAGAGTACACATCAGACAACTTCCGTGTAGGCTATTTCAAAATAAAAGCACTTCCTGTGACGGTTCGCAGTAAAACTAAATTAGTACTGTTAAATAAGGTTGTGTAGCCTATCGGCTGTGAATCATGTACTGTAAATAATGTAAATAGTGAGTTTTAATCACACTATAATTTACCATTTCCTTTAGACTGTTTTAAACTAAACACCATGAATTTCTTATTTAAAAGCTTTAAATAAACATTTCACAACACCTTCATCATGCACTGGTTAGCGAAAATTTGCCAAACAAAATTGTCACTCATCTGGCAATAGCGATGTGCTTTCCTACGATGTGAAAAGAGCGTGTGAATTCAACATTAAGTTGTTACATTTAACTATTTTAGAGGCTGTGGACGTTGTTTACTGTGTTAATGGACTGAGGATGGGAGTAGGATTCAATATTCGGTTTCGGATTCGGCAGAATCTTAACCAGTGGATTCGGTATTCGGCCGAACCCCAAAAATCCTGATTTGTCGCATCCCTACTTAATGTACATGTGGAAATGTGTGCTATAAAATCACAGCCATGACGACCACTTTGAAGAGAAACCAAGCTATTCCTATTTGTAAATTATAATCCAATTATCAAAGTACAGCAATAACAATGTTTACCAGGCTTCCATTGTAAGCTTTTTCTACAGTTATGTATCAGTGAGTGCAAGTAAGGCCTCTGCAGCAATCTGGTCTAGGTCAACGTAGAACAAGCCTCGCAGCAACCTCCCACAGATTGGATGAGGAGAAGTCCCCAAAGATCCTCTTTGATGTCATTCACAAATAAGCTTATTGTTAGCAGCCACTGCTGAACAATAGGGATGTGGGAAAAAAATCGATACAGCATAGCACCGCGATATTTTCCGTGGCAATACAGTATCGATACACAGACACCAAATATCGATCTATTATTATATATGTGTTGGTCAGTTTGTCTGCTTGATAATCCCATTTTGCAGCAATAACATTGAAGTGAGATGAACAAACAGAGAAAGGTATCTTTTTTAGATAAAACAGATGTTGACAAAGTTTCCTTTTGGGGACATCATTTGAAATTGGGATGTTTAAAATCGCAATAATATCGTATCATGACATAAGTATTGTGATGATATTGTATCGTGAGGCCTCTTCCCACCCCTACTGAACAAGTGTTGTTTCGCTGGAACTTCTGAACATGTTGTGTGAATGTTAAGTGGGTTTTAATCACTGTCTTTTAATTAGGGCTGGGCGATATAGACCAAAAGTCATATCCCGATATATTTTGGCTGAATATCGATATACGATATATATCCCGATATTTTTTTCCGCAAAGTGAGAGCAAATGTTCAGTCAAAGCCAAAATCAAATATGACATGTCACAAGTAGTTTCATAGAGACAGTTGCAAAATCAAATAAATAATAAACCGGTTTCTTCACCTGGTTCATGATTAAATGCTCAGCTGTTCAAATAACAATAAAATGTAAACCTAAATACTGTATAACAGGAGTACCTTTTTTGAAATCAAAGCTCCATATTTGTGATTCGTTCCAAAGGTCAATTAAGCTTTTGATATTAATATAATCTACTTTGTTCAAAATGTAATGCCTCATGCCTGTAAGCCTAGGTTTATAGTCCCATTCTTCCACTTGATACTGCTTCCACTTAAGTAAACTAAAAGATGAACTATCGACTACAAAACAAAGAAACCAATTAATGTGTTAATACAAAGAATATTTATTATGATCGGTTCACAGATCTGAGTTCAAACGGAAACTTCACCCTTCTGAACTAAGAGTTTCTGCTTCAAGGTGAAGTTTAAAACAGACTGAAATGTCCAGGCTCATTCCTCCACTATTTATTTCTGTATGTATTTATGCGTTACATGTAATTTTAACGGGCACTGAGCTCCAGATCCTGCAGCCGCAGACGGTCTCTGCTGCCCCGCTGTAGCTTCTCTCCGTCCGCCTGCCGCGGCAAACTTAGTGGAACTTTCCGCCCGATATCGACATACAGGTCGTCCTGGACTACGTGTAAGATCCTACCGATCACCACTCTGTCTTTGGCTGGTCCGATTTGGATCAGCGGGGACCCGGCGCAGCAGCGAGGCAAAGCTGTGTTTTTCCGGGGAAGAGACGCTGCGGCCGGCCACGGAGCTCTCCGCCTCCGCTGCCGCCCGGAGCTCAGATTGCTGGTCAAGGCGGCATACATAATCATAAAACACATTGTCACCTGTTAAATGTTATTCATTGCTGTTTGTTCTTTTCATTTCCTCTATCAAACATAATTAAGCAGTACAAAAGTCCGGCATCTTTAGCGTTGATCTGAATGCTTCGCACCCCTGTTCCAAGATGGCGGCGGTTTTGATGTATGTTTAGAACCTCAAGGCGACATCTGTGTATATATCTATGGGAGCAAGGATCACATTTGAACTATATCGATATATGCGATATGGTCTAATTCCATATCTCATTTAAAAATATATCGATATATTTTTAATATCGATATATCGCCCAGCCCTACTTTTAATACACACAGTGTGCAAAAAGTTACGGAATTTGATATAGGCACACACTCTTAAGAAATATGTGTATTAACAGTTCTGTGACTGTATATTTTAACAGAGATTGTCCATAGAACGTGATTCACAGTTGTGTTTTTGTTTGGAATTGCATAATTTGTACTCAAAGGTTGGTTTTGAGAGATTAAAGGAGTCTGAGACATTTGACTCTTTATATGACATATTTAGAGATTGTTTTTTTTCGGCTTTTTCTCAACATTTCAGGCTTTTTTTTCTCAATGTTTGTTGCTTTTTTGCAACCTCTTGTTGCTTTTTATGATGTTTTTGTGGCTTTTTCCAACAAGTTTTTTTCAAATTATCTGTTTTTTAACTGTAGGTTCACACATAATTTCTGTTATTTAATTTCGAGCCAGTGTCGGGTAATGATCTGCCAGTACCTTTTCTGTTATTTTATGGATTTATTGTTCAGTACACCAGGCCGATAATAACACGGTGTGTATACAGCATATGGCGTGTAAGACATCCAGGCTCCATTGAAAGGCATAGCACAAAAACAAAACCTCTATCCATTTTAAAAGAGAACATTCTATTGCTTTGGCTAGACACATTGTATTTAGAAATGATGTATTCGTCAAACAGCAACTTGGCTTTGCCTCAAACAGCCTTTTCCTGAATGATAAAGCACTAATCAAACGCTAACCAATCAATTAGCGCGCCGAGCTGTATTATTAACTTTACACTCGCTAGCTAACCAACCAACCGAGCATCACCGTCATCATCGCCGCCGCATCCAGCTGGAGTGGAAGCAATTCATGTCCCCTCAGTGATTGGGCTGTCACTGCAACAGCTGTAAATTAACACCTCTTCCTTCTTCATCGAGTCTCGCAGCAGTTAGCCAGCAGCAGGGTGCTGTAATAAACCTTCTCAGGGACCTGGGGATCTATTGAGTTGATATTGCAAAAGGAGAGAGAGAGAGAGCTCACAAGCTGGGTACTGCATGGGTATATACTATACTTCAGAATTTTGACAATGGATGTGAACAAACCTGAAGGTTTTTAGTAACTCCTAGCGCAGGTATTTTCAACACGACCAGGTGCGACCTGGGGTCCTGGACGACCGGGTCCAGGACCCCAGGGGGGGGTCCTCAGAGTCAATTCAGTGGGGGAAATTATTGTTAGTTTTTTCAAAAATTAAAAAGTCTTAACAGGAATCCAGCATATTATTAGCAAATATAAATCCCCACTGATGATAGGCTTACTGGCCTAAAGGTAAGGCAGTCACTAAGGCCATCCACACATACAGTTAATCCTAAGGATTCACTGTGCCACATGTATTCTTTTGGGCATTTTAGACCTTTATTTGTATAGAACAGCTTAGACTTGAAAGGGGAGAGAGAGGAGGAATGTCATGCACCAAAGGGCCGCAAGCTGGAGTCGAACCCTCGGCCGCTGCGTCGAGGAGTAAACCTCTATATATGGGCACCTGCTCTACCAGGTGAGCTAACTAGGTGCCCAACAGAGCCCCATGTATGTTTAACATCAAAACATGATTTATAAAATCATGCCAACAGTTCTTAGAATATATTAATAGCTTAATATTCTATGCAAAAAAAGTTATGTATAAAGGCTTTAGGCCACCCCCCCCATTGTAGGCCAAGTTTAACATGCGACTTCATTTTATACAATATATGCAGTAGGGGGACCCTGCTCCATCTATCTTTCAGTTTAGGGGTCCTTGGCTTAAAAAAACGTTGAAGATCCCTGTCCTAGTGGTTATGATATCATAGTTTACGCTCGTAATGTAAACACAGTATTTCAGCTAGCAGTGCTTTCACTGACATTTTTAAGGAATACTTTCTGGGAAATATACTTGTTTGCTTTCTTGCTGAGAGTTAGATGAGAAGATTGATGTCACTCTGATGTCTGTACACTGTCGAGATAAAGCCAGCAAGCAATTAGCTTAGCACAAAGACTGGAAGAAGAGGGGACGGTTAGCCTTGGCTCTGTCCAAAGTTCAATAGAAGCGCCTCCCCACCTCTAAATAGTAGTAATAAGACGTTATATATGATTGTTTATTCTGTACACAAACAGTAATGTAATGTGTGGAAGCCTGGCAACCAGCAGAGACAAAGCGGATGATGTTCTGATTAAACAAAGTTAATGAGTTTTAGAGATACTGCTAGGCAGATATTCTGAACTTTGGACAGAGCCAGCCATGCTAACTGTTCCATCTGCTTCCAGTCCTTATGCTAAAATAAGCTAGTTGCCTGCAGGCTGTAGCTATACATACATACATACATACAGACATACATACAGACATACATGGTGTGATTTCTGAAAAAAGGAAAGGGGGGGGGATCCCCCAATTTCAATACCATGGATATAGTGCCACTCGACCAGCCATGCCTAAACACTTAGTTATGCACCTCAATATTCAATAGAAAGTAATCTCAAAATGAAATAGCACAACGTGGTGTTAACATAAAACCCAGCGCTTTCAAGCCGGAGAGCAGAGTTCACTTCACGGCTTAAACAAAATACTTTCACCCAGGAAACTCATTCGTTCCTCGGGAGCATTTTAATCCAAACCACAATCTTTTTCCTAAACCTAACCAGTCGTTTTTGGTGCCCAAAGTTAATGTCATCGCAGCATGACGCTCACTTTTTGTGGTTAAACTCAACTTCCATGGCCCCTGAAAGGACCGTCATCTGGCAATTGTACAAGCAGTCATCCCAGCACTGTTATCATCATGTTTTCGGATGACACTGGCATCCTGGGAGTAATGGACACACAAAACTACACCAATGACACTAAAATAATAAAGTTTTGCACTGAAAAACCAAAGGAAAACTACAAAAATGATCTTAAAGATGCTTAAATGTTTTGTAGAGCTGAGGAGGACTGCAGACTCATGTGATCAATCTTTGTGGATTTGATTGTATCCATTGTTAATATAAAAATATTAATAAGAGCAGCTTTAAACATAAGCTTGTTTGACATCTCACTGTTCCTAACGGGAGGTGGTTAATCTCACACGGTTTATGTTTCGAGGACCCCTGAGCCTGCGGTGCATCCTTTGTGCATAAACTTCTAGCGAATAGGCAAGGGTGTAACTAGTATAAATAGTGCTGGGGCACAATGGTAATCTACCATCTATCCAATGTGTACAGCATGACAAATGGCTCTTTATTTAGGCCTAGTGGTACCTGTGGGAACTGAGCCTTTAACCCTGTCACTGTTCACATAGACACATAGGTATGTCGTAGTTGCATTGGTATAGCAGAGAAGCTTTTGTCCAGGTTAAACACACACCTAGTGAATTTATATAAGTGACTCATAAGATAGATTCTGAACTCCTTGATGCCACATGACTATGTACAAAGAGAAATTATACATTCTGCACAAAGCCATCAGCTCTTGTGGTGTGAGGAAAAAGTCCAAGTCTAATTGGGCTCACACAGTGTCTGACTGCCAACAGGGACTGCAGGACGATTAAAAAGAAAAGCAGAGTATAGAGTAGAGCGCTGGATGTTTAGTCATTAGCCCCTGCTCCACTCTCCTGTCTCCATCAACCCATTCACTTGTGCAGCCGTACGCCCACACAACTTCAAGGAGTCACCGTTCCCTGGCAACCCCTGGGGCGGAAGTGGTTTCGGTGATGGAGGGTCCAAAGGCGAGGAGGGCAAAGGTGGAGACGCATCTGTGTTAAGAACGGAAGGGGCGGGAGGAGGCATCAGGAGCCTTGTTGAAGCCCAATGAAGATGAATTCTTGCACTGATTGGGCTTTTTGAGGGCGTCATGGTAACCCTCCTGTGACATTTTTGCCAGCAGGTTTTATGGTAGGGCGAGGTCAGGAGAAAAGTGTCAAGAACATAAAAGAATATTGACTTTTAATCTATGATAATCACAAATCTAGAGTTAAGAAATACCATTAGTTCAGTAAAAAGAGAAAGAAAGAGGATTTGCGCTTATGTGCAGCTCTCCCGCTGTCTTCAATTTAGCTGACTGAAATAGAAATTGGCTCTTTGGCAATCAACATAAGTTGGCTTGCTACTCAAACAGTTGAGGTCTAGTAAGAGGTTCCACAAAGTTATGGAGCCGACGATGGAAATGTAACAAAAGAGCTGAAAAGAAACAAGACAGATTAAAGATAAACAGAAACTGGATTGAACAAGATAACAAGTGATTACGATGAGAAAGAATTTAGAGGCAGGCATAAATCACTCTTGTGAGTCTGCCACTGAAGGACCAAAAAATGCTGTGTGTGTGTGTGTGTGTGTGTGTGTGTGTGTGTGTGTGTGTGTGTGTGTGTGTGTGTGTGTGTGTGTGTGTGTGTGAGAGAGTGAGAGATTGCACTATTAAAGGCATCGGGCCGATAGGTGCTATTTTGATCTTTTAATTCCCCAAGCACTCTATTCCTGAAGGAGCCCAGCTGTAGGCCCAGCACATTTTGACAACGGTGTTACCGTGTCAACGCTATTTTTAGGTATCCACCTCAACTCCCTGCCTAATTAACATCTTCTTGTGACATCCTGACAGAAAACAAAGCTCGTGATTGGTTTATGGAGCCTGGAGTGCCTCGACAGAGCTTTTGAGCTTCTCAAGTAATGGGCAGTGGGGGCTGATTGTATCCAAATGTAACATCCTTGCTTCAGAGTGTGTGCAAATGTGCGTTTGTGTAGATTAAGTGGGACTAAAAGTAGGCAGTTAATTTCCCACAAAATAATCTAAATATGGAAAGTTAGTAAGAAAAACACAACTACATTTGCCAATGATGTTGCTAAGAGGCCACCGGCAGTAAAGTGGCTGTATTCAGGTTTTTGATTATGCAGCTGTGTACGTGACTCAGCATGTAAGACAAAAAAAAGAGCAATGAAGTTAAAATGTCAACGGTCAGATTGACGGCACAAATAAAAATCACCACGTCAGAGAAAATGACGCAAGGACGAAGAATAATTCAGAAAGAGGTTTTGTGAGTGTGGACAGAGGGGCCATCTGTTGATAGAATGGGTGAATGAATGCACTCTGGAAGTAGAAAAGGCCATCCAATATCTAAAAAGAGGGTGTAATGGATTAAAACTTGTAGCCCTGGTTCCCAGTTTTTTTTTTAAACATAATGGAGAAAAACATACATTTTAATAATATTAGGTGTACTGTTTGATAGAGGCATACATTTGGTTTTGGACACATTGTGGACAATTAGAAATGGTTTTGGCATTGGTATCGATGCTTCTTTAAGGAGTTAAGCATATAATAAGTAGGACAATGGGAGAACTTGGAGGACTGCCATTTTCACAAGTGTCAATATCCTGAGGAAATGTTCAAGAGGCAGCTCTGGGTAGTTTCCAACAAGTGTAGACTGTGCCCTTTGCAAAAAAAGAAACGGCTCAGCCTGAAATGATGTTGATGACTAACCTGCCCCCCTTACATCGGACATAAATGAGATTTTGGGAAATGTTTTTTTTTTTTTTTGCTTTCTTTAGAGATACATAAGAAGATTGAAACCACTTTCATATCCAGACTGTCCTTACCCAGAAAACTACTGAATAGGTTGATTGTTCAAGCAGCTTATAAGGGCCCATATTTACGTTCGTTGTTAGCGGCTGTAGTAATTATCGTGGGAGCAAACTAGGAAGTAAGGTGACAAAGTACAAGAGCGCCAAACTCCACGTAAGGAGAAACCAGGCACCCAGGAAGTGCGCTCAGCCTTTTAGCCATATTTTCGTAATGTAAAATCGTAAAATCCCCCTGCATCCCAAAGTGGATTTTCCCCATAGGGCACCATTGTAAAAGAGACGGCTGCAAAACTGTTGACAGGACACCCCAAACTGCAAACAAGGTCCGTTATGACTCACAAGTCTATGTGCCGAGCGGGGAACTCGCGGGTAGGGTGAGCGGAAGAAACCCTACAGGGCATATTCAGTGGGCCACATATGACGGAAGTAAACCCAGAAGCTTAGAAACTGCACCAGTTGAGCAACTCCATTGAACTGTTTATAGCTAACGGTCAGGCTATCGACCCATTATGATGGTTAGGTATGAGGACGTGTTCATGTCATATCTGTGCGTTAAGTACAGGGCAAGAGTCGAGAGGCAACTAGCCTAGCTTAGCATAAAGACTGGAAGCAGGGGGACAAAGCTAGCATGACTATAAGATAAGATAGACTTTATTAATCCCACACTGGGGAAATTCCTGTGCTACAGCAGCTAAGAAAAAAATTGACACACATCAGAATAACACAAATACACATTAAGTAGACATAGGAGAAAAAATATAAATTAAGTAATTAATTAATAATAGTAATAAAACAACCGTATTTACACAATAAACACCCTTATATAAACAGACAGTATATAAACAGATATACGGATAAGTGAGGTATGAATGACTAGAGATGACATATTGCATAGTGCAGGATATTGTCCAGTGATGGCTCATATCATGAGCCATTTTTTTTTAACTTATAACCCATTTGAAAGCTCACTAATACCTGGTTGTATCTTGTAGTGCTTCTTTATTAGTAATCCATACACCAACAATAATGTTGGAATGACAATTTTTGGTTTTAAGGGAATTTTCTCGCTGGAACTATTTGTTAATGAACACCAGTTTATCCATTGTAGTGTATTTGGTAGCGATGCTGTAATGTTGTGTGGTGAGGAATCCGCTGACGCTGTTTCTTGATTATAAAGGTTTATTTACATCAAAGAATTCAGCATCAGTTTACAAGCTCTGAAGAGCCCGGAGAGGACCTGTTTTCCCAATTCTCCAGTGGTCCTCTCACTTTCTTTGTTTGAACATGGTATATATGTCATATGCTTTGTGTAACATAAGGTGGGGGTTGGATCAATAATTGACCAATGGCTACAAGCCAACTGGCCTTCTTTCTCCATCTTGAGGGCTCCATTGATAACACTTTCCAGATGTTTCCAGAGAGGTGTCCTCTGAAAGTAGGCTAAAGTTCATCACTTCTAGCTACATATGGATAGTTCAGATATGGCCTGAATACAAGTTATAGAATGATCAGATAAAATAGGATGACAATACACCTCACCATCCTCCTAGCATGTCAGTGCAGCTTAGACAGCTATAGCGTAGGTTGCCAGATATGGTCAGTGAGCACAAGCTTTGTTAGAGGTTTCAGCATAGGCACGATGGTAGCACACCTGGCAACCTTACTGTGATGACAAAAATCTAGGAAGTCCCTGCGCCTGGCTGTTGTTCGCTAGTAAATTAGTTATACCACATAACCCCTAAAAGTTAAATAAAAAGCTATGATCTCAGCAGGATGCAGCACAGGACACCTGAATTCCCTCTGTCACTTAGTAAGATCATTAGAGCAGCTCATGTTACCTGTTCAATATAGATTTGTACGACTGACCCCTGTTTCATTGATAATAGGGAATTATCTAATCAGGTTAGACATGGCTCAGAGGGCAAGTAGCTAAGACCTGGGAGTCAGGATCCACTTTGCAACAGTCAGAAAGTCAGAAGTTAGCGGATCAGTGCGATGCTAACACCTGGGGACAGCAGGTGCTCCTGATAGGCCCTCGGGGGAAATTACATGTACGATGTGATGTATTCATACAGGTACCTCCGGAGATGGAAGGAAAGGAAATCTGCTCGATTTTGAAGAGATCCCTCCAGAATTACAGTGATACGATTTCAGGCTACATTAGAAGAAGAAGAATGTACAGCATGAACAGGAAGGGACAATAACAATCTGAATATGTCGGCATTGTCCGTCTGTTTATCTGATACTTTATCCCTGGTTTTAGCCTAAACAGGCTGTCCTGTGTTCCAGTATTTTTTTGTAAAATGTCACCGCAGCCTAATTAAAGGTCAAAACTTTTATCTTTGAAAGGTGCTTTTTCTACATAACTGACAGATTAAAAACCCTTACGCACCTAACGATGATTGTAAGGTCAAAATTGTGAAGTCAAATGTGATACCTTTCAGCTCTGATGAAAGCTGACAGGGGGATGCACTTTGGCAAAGAAAATGCTTTATAAATGGTTCAATGGTAATCAAACCTGGAAGGATGGTTATTGGCCCATAGGAAGTCTGTCATTCGTTGGGAACGTTTTTGCAAATTTGACCAGCATATGTAGCCAGCATTTAGCTTTAGCCTTGGTGGAAATGAAGAATCATTGTCAGCTATGACTGCTGATACGCTTCATATCAATTCAGCAAGGATGTCCCCCTCCACCAGCAGCTAATTTGAAGTCCTTGAACTAAAGGAACAATGTAGAGGATCTCTCCTGCCATGTAACTAGTAATCATGTATTAGTGAGATAATTGGTCAGCTTCTGTGACAAAGATAATTGATGATAGTGTAGTGCAGCTAAGTGGATACACACACCCACTCTCAATGAGCATCTACTTTTTTTTCTCACTGTGACAAGGCTGCTGATGGGAGCCATGTCCGGTGCCACTAATAGTACCTTATCTAATTCTGACTAACATCAAATAGCTTTATGATTTCACACTGACGTTTTATTAGTCCCGCATTGCCAGAACCTATCTCCACAGCGCTGTGGAGATAGGTTCTGGCTACACCACCCATACACTCTGTGATAAGAGAAAAAAACGCTCTGTGTTGTTTTCATTTCTTTAAACCAATCGCAATCGGATTGGGCGGGGCTAAGCTCCGGACGCAGCGACAGTGGCTCTGCAAAACAGTCTGGGGAAGGAACTTGTTTTGGTGGAACCTTTGCACCCCGCAAAATATAACACCACAAAAAATTATTAAATGAAGTTAGCTGTTCGCACAATACAGTAATGTGAGTTATTTGAGTTAGCTGGATACATGATTAAACGTGATTTCGCTCTTAGCAGTGTATCGCCGTGTGTACTGTGTACTGTCCACAGCAATGCCGCCAATCGGTCCCAAAACGTCCCAGTTACGGAGTATATTTCGTAAACATGTTCTTAGTACATCTTTCCAATCTTAGCCTGCTTTGGCTCATTGTTTTGGTTTTATGGCCCGCAATTTTATGGTTTGGTCCAGTCTTACCGCATTCATCAGGGTTCCTTTCAGCCTCAGAAGGCAGCTGTTTTCAGCAAAAAATGCTCTGATAAACCCACTGTATGCTACTTGCCTAACACCAAACGGCAGACAGGCAAAGATAGTAAATAATTTGAAGAAAGTGTAACATCTAGCAGCTAAAGATCCGTATATTTATAGCTTATTGCTCTTTAGCCATAAATATATGGCCAAATTTAATGAATATATCTATATATATTAGCTCTGCTGGGGGAGACCAAAACAGAGCTAAAAGTCAAGTCAATGTCGGACTTAGATCAGGTGGCCACGACTGCAAATGAATGCTAATGTTGCATTGCGTCTGCTGGTTGTGTAAATAAGCAACTGTTGGCTAACATGTGCTCTTATTATAGTGGCTATATGTAACTTTCAGTTTGTGTTGATTTCAGCGGCCCCTTTGGACAAAAGTGGTAGTGTTTTAACCACACTTGCTGTCGTAAAGGTCTTTTCTTTTCAGTGCTGTTATTACCCACTATTTTACTTTGCTACCAGGAGGTCATATAGTTACGATGAATGTTTTGCTCAGACAGAAAATCGTTACAATAAGAGAATACGTTACAGATGCATTGTTGCATTTAAAGTGTTGAATACGGTAGCTTAGCCTACTACGGATGTCTCATGAGCTAAACCAGGTAACGTTATCAATGTCACTGTGTCACAAGCCAAAGCATTAAGAGTTTGTTGTAGCAACCAATGTAATAATAACTTTGATTTATATAGCGCTTTTCATGAAACCCATGGATGCTTTACACAAGTACAGGGGGACAAAGGAAAAGAAAATAGTAGGCCAACACAAACACGGAGTAAAAGGAATAAAACATCTGCGTTAAATGTAAGGGGGACGTACTTTCATGTCGGCTACTGACTTACAACCACATCGCGCATTGTAAAGTTATTTTTTGAATTAAATAGACAAATGACATACCTGAGGGCCAATTCGTGGTCGGATTTGAATCATCTACAATCCCGTAATTGTCTCGATCTTTTGAAAGGCAGACCAAGCTTGACTCGTGTCTCGCATGTCGTCTTTCACTTTCCCTTCTAGCTTTTAGTTGTTCTAAGTTTAATTTCCTTTTTTTTTTCTGTGATGGCTCTGCCCGAGTACCAGCCATAACTACAGCAGGTAACTTCCAAAATAAAATTAAAATACAGTTAGTTCTATGTAAATCTCCTGCTACCTTTTACCTGCATAACAGACTTTTCCGGTGTTATGCCAAACTCTGTGACCCTTCAGAATGTGTGCTTTCTAGCACCGTCTACCTGCCGTAAATCATTTTGTGACTTTGCGGGGAACATGGGACCCGGGCAGAGGCATTAATAAAAACTATATTAAAAAAAAAAGAGTTCTTTTCACTGTTAGTCTCGTTTGCTGTCACAGGTCATTTATAATCATCAGATGAAAAATTACAGTTTCAGAAATGTTTAAAAGTTACATATAGTCACTTTAACTCAATAGGAGATAAACTGTCAATGTTGCGTTTAAAACTTCCTGCTGCCCCCAAGTGGCCAAATGTTATTGCATTATTTTGAGTTGTATCTGTTGCTCTTAAATCCTAATATTGTTAGTGAGAGACTGCAATAACTGTCTCTTGTGTCTTTATTATAATTCAAAAGTGTATTATTTTATCTAAGAAAACATTATTATTCAACAGGGAGCACTTAGGATTTCTTCAGTGGAAGCACAGTGACACTAGTGTGTATAGGTGAATGTGGCCATCTAGTGGCCAAAGGCATGCATCACACCTTTTTGATGGAAATGAAAATTAGGGAAGTACATTCTCTCATCTATAGATTTCTGTCTTCAATAAAATCAACACTTGTATTAATTATCTCTTATCCCACTCTCACTTACTTATCATATATAGTTTTTTTTAATTGTGTAGGCTACTTTAACTTAGATATGTCATCAACATAAGTTGAAGTTCCTTTCTTTTTTTTACTTTTCCTTCTGCTGCAGAGAATGAAACTATTATAATGCTGACAGAGTAATGGTATCCATACAGTAATTTGAAAAACACAAGCACTCTTGCTAACAGAAACAGTTTAAAGATTTAAGCTTCAGCAAGGTTCCCAGTAAGACATTTGTTAGCTGCCATTTTTTGGGGGGATAGTGGAAAGCAGTTGGACATTGACACATGAAACCTATAAGAGCATAAGAAACATCATATTTTCTGCCCCAAAAACTGTTCATTGACAAAAACATGGAAAGTCCCAAAATAAAATGTCTTAGGGCAATTTCACACCTGAAACAGACATGAAAATCCCTCACCTTTCGGCGAAATTCGCCGTTTTGAAACCAAAATAGGTGACCTACGTGGATCGTGTAGATTCGATGAGAAAATGTTTAAGGGGGTGGTGTAAGTACTCGGGCCTGGTGTCCGATTTCTGGCGTATGACTATTTTAGAAAAATAAATAAATTAAAAAGTCCACATGGGATTTGTTTTGATGCGCTGGATTTAACCATATTGTCTATGGATTTAACCAATCATCAAACTTCCACCAACCAATGAAACGAGTTCTAGCCAATCAGATGCAAAGTAGGGCGGGTCTTTGCCGAAATGTTAACACGGCTAAAAAAAAAGTTTATCAAACTTGGAGCATGTAGATATAGAGGTAGATACAGGCAGCTTTAGTTGAGAAAGGCGTTAAAACAAATGGCGCTGGGCATGAATAGAGGACAAGAAGAAAAGGGTGGAGACAGGAAGCCGTTCAGCACTTGGTGTCTCAAAGTGAGGGAGCCGGGTGCTTCTGCTGCGCATGTTTTGGATGGGGTGATCGCGTTTAACTTTACATATCTATCAAGATAACATTACGTGTATTTGTATGTTATATAGGCCTAATACTTTCCCCTTGGTAATGTAGCATAGGAATTTCCATGAACACAATTCTAAAATGCACGAGACACAAAGGCTTCTGCTATCGGTTGATAACTCAAACTTGCCGAGAACCTAGACACCCGTTTGATTATAGACTCATGCATTAGGCACGGTTACGGTCTTGTTCAGTAGTCGGGTGCACAGTCTAGTGGTGACAGCCTACCTATCACGTAACAAACATTTAACTTAACATAACTACTAAGATAACATGACGTGCATTTGTATGTGATATCCATCGATAATGTAATCTATTAATATGTATGTACACAATCATCTAAGATGCACGAGAAATAAAGGCTTCTGCTATCGGTTGATAACTCAAACTTGCCGAGAACCTAGACACCCGTTTGATTATAGACCCATGCAGTACCCTCGGTTATACGGTCCTTACGGTCTCCTTCAGTAGCCTGGTGCGCGGTCTCCTTGTGACAGCCTAGCCTAGCTACCACGTAGCAACATTCACTTCTCTAACATTTAACTTAACATAACTACCAAGATAACATGACGTGTATTTGTATGTGATGTACTTCACAATCCTCTAAGATGCGCCAGAAACAAGGCTCGGTTAATAACTCAAACTTGCCGAGAACCAAGACACCGCTTGATTACATTAGAGTCGAGCGGCCGGCCGGTTGCACGGTTACATTCGGTCTCGTTCGGCATAGGGTCTAGGCATTAGTAGCTCATTTCCTGATTGATTCTACCACCACCACTCCAGTCCAGCGGAGGCGCTAATGAGCTAGATTACAACACACACAGTAGCAGAAGAATACCAGCTACACAACGGCCAACCATTGACATATATATAATGCCAACGGCACGAATGAAGTAAAAGAAAAAACCAGGAGTGAGTCGGTTCATTGACGTATGGCACTCGATTCTCCCGGCTCAGTGACACGAGTCGGGTTAATTAACCGGCTCTTCGCTCAGTTCGTCAACACTACTTGATACAGCTGTCTGTTTGGAATCAGCAGGGCAGGTATTTAAACATAACAGCCTTGTCCCAGAGTTTAGACGTCTAGCTATATGAAAAAATAAAATGCAACGTTTTTAATAAATGTAAATAAAGCATCTAATATCAACATGGACAAAATCTTGAATGTACTAATTCGCTTTTTTGATGATGACCTGGCCAAAGTGGTACATTTTAGTTTTCACAGTGATTCATTGTAGGATTATATTATTGCAATATGTAAATCCACATTTAACATATGGTTTGAAGAAGAAAAAATGTATCCAAAACGTTTTAGTCTTTAAAGATTATGACTTATTTTATTGTTTTGCCAGTCAAATTAACTTCAATGAGTGCATATTGAAATACTACACTGTTGGTTGGCAAAAAAGGCATCTCAAAATGCATCAGATTGATGCTTTAAAATATGGAATATTTAAAATCTTCTTCCGGGGGACCATGCCCCCAGACCCTCCTAGAGGGTTAATATACTTCTCACCTTTTTCACCTCTGACCCATTTTCTTGCCTGCTGAAAGTCTGAACCAAGGTCCGGACCAAGGTTCACATTTTTGTTACATCCATTGTATACATTTGATCCGGTAAGTTTTGGTTTCACACTGCAGTTATGCAAGCGCACTAAAGATCTACACGTGACAAAACTACGTCCGGCCATCATCACATATGTCAGCTGCTTCTCCACATACTTAGAATTGTTGACGCGCTTCTCCGTCCTATCGTATCCTCTCTCTGTATGGAGTTTTTTCAACTGCCTGCTGCTCTCCCCTACTGCCGCGGCTCTTTTTCTTTTTTGTTGCGATGTTGAGAAGCGAGACACGGGAACTTTCTTCAGCATTTATTCAGAGACAAACGGAAACCTACACTGTACATTTACTACCACTTAACAGGTAACCTGCTGATTCATTCTCAGCTCGGATAGCCGACAGCTGTCTGCTCTGAGCGCATTCACCGTCACACACTCTCTCGTGTACACACTAAGCGCCGAGCTATTCCTTAAATTAGCTTCCCCGGTCCTGTAACCCGAGGAGAAGCCTGCCAGAGCTTCTTGTATTTCGTCCAAAAGTCCGAACCATCCAAAAAAAAAGCTTCCACACTATAAACGAACCGGACCGTGGTTCAGTTTGGTCCGGACTGAAATCTCCTCTTTATCGGGCCAAAAATGTGGTCTTTTGAGCCGGACCATGGTCCGGGGGAGATTTCACACCTGTAATTTTGGTTCGGATTAAACTGAAAAGTCAGATTTTTGGAAACTTTATGTTTTTAAAAGTGTATGATAAAACTAACTTTCACTTTAAGGAATAATTTCAAGCTCAATTTGAAGCTGTTTTAGCTGGAACTGCCAACTACATAGACAGATGGCCCAACGAGAGGATAAAGGGTCATAACGAAAGCTGCGTTGCCTAACACTCAATCACACTCGCACGCACGCACACACACGGAGTCCACACTCATGCCCTTGCCTGTCAGGTGAAATGGCTCTCTTCTTCTCCATTGTGGCTCCCTGCTAGGCTCTCGACCTATGCCGGGTGGAGTCCCAGCCACGTTCCCTGAGACAGTCCAAACGGATTGACTCGAGTGAACAACCTTGTCCATCCCCTCTGGACATCTGTACACTCACTCGGTGTAGACAATCAATCTGGCTTTTTTTTTTTTTTTTTTTACTTCATGCCATGCAGTCAGTCACCATGAGAGGGAGCTGAGATACTCTCCAATCTCTCTGAACCACTGCTCCTTTGCTCTTCTTTGCCTTGGGTCTTTCTTGTTCTGCTTTTTTGTCTCTCTGTCAGTCCTTTCTCTCTCTCTCTCTCTCTCTCTCTCTCTCTCTCTCTCTCTCTCTCTCTCATGTGTCCAACTTTCCCTGCGTGTGTGTGTGTGTGTGTGTCTCTTTCTCTTTGCATGCATGCTTGAGTGTGTGTTTGTGTGTGTGTGTCTCTGTTAACTGTGTATACTGTATGTGTGTGCGCACGTGCCTGTTCCGCTCTCTGTTGTGGAACAAATTACACAGCGGCTGGGGAGCCAAATGACTAATCAGTGGTACACAGATTAAAATCCAATTGCTGCAATTTGAAGCCACACAGGAGTAGTATGGGAAATGAACTACTACAGTGTCTGCGCACGCTGTCTCCACTAGGCATACCTGTTAGATGTTGATCTTTTAATTTGAGTGGCCCATAGAAACTTTTAGATCAAAGATTTTAAAATCGGGGGAAAAAAAGGCTAAAACACAACAAATCTGACGCTTTTTTTTTTTTTTTTTTTTTGACACCCAAATTAAAAAGCGTACACAATGTGTTTCTGCTATGTCTGTGCAACCCATTCTCACTCCCAACTCGTGAAATACTGACGCTTCGGTCAGTGGCTCTCAGCTCTCAGATACGACGCAAAAAAAGCACCCTTCAGCGTGTGTATGGAACGCACCGTGAAGAGCGGCAGTGCGACCGCGGCGCCGTAAGATGACGTAGTATTGAGAGCGACAACGGTAGCGAGTAGTATGAAAGACGGAAATGCCGCGGAAGGAGCTTGGTTGGGCCGGTGGACGGGTCATACAACACCGGACTTTCACCCAGGAGACACTTTTCCCCCGTGTGTCACTAGGGTTGGGCATCGTTTGGATTTTAACGATTCTGATTCCAATTCCGATTCTTCCTTTCGATTCCGGTTCTTATCGATTCTCGATTCCGATTCTTTGAGGGTGCAGTTGAAACGGGTCACATGCTTATTTTCACAAATAAGATGAATTTTGTATTATTTTGATTCAAAGGTGGGTTGCAGTTTTTTTCAACGTAAAATTACGATTCCGATGGAATCGTAATTTTTGAAACTATTCCGATTAGGTATCGGTTCTCGATGCCCAACCCTATGTGTCACAGAAACATATATTTCATAACCCCACCCACCATCTTTTCCTAACCCTAACTGTCCCGCTCTTGTGCCGCGTTTCAGTCAGTACGTCCCGACCCAGAGCGCCAAAAGTGACGTCAGGAGTCCCGACACTAAAGAAGACCTTTAGCGTGAATAACAGACGCCAAAGGACGCCAAGAGTCCCAACGCTAAAGGGCGCACTTTTAGCGTGAATAAGAAACGCCGAAGGAGGCCAAAAGTCCCGACGCTAAAGGGCGCACTTTTAGCGCGAATAACAAACGCCGAAGGAGGCCAAAAGTCCCGGCGCTAAAGGGCGCACTTTTAGCGTGAATAACAAACACCAAGGCACATGACCATATTATAGTCCATATTTGACGCGATGGGAGAGTGAGAATGTGTTGGTCTGTGCAGCGCTTAAAGCCACGGTTGGTAATGTTAAAAAGCTAACTAAGATTTGAATCTAAACCTCCATTCTCCTGTAGACTTCAGTGTTTCCTCTATGTTGATTTGACCGTGGCGGCCCCCCACGGCAACATTTCTGCCCCCCACGGTATCAGAAATAGGGCTGCATTGTTTGAGTGCACGTCGGAGAATGTTTGTATTTGAGGTGCATTATTTACATGCTAAAGTAGTGACAGTGCAATAAGATAATGTCATTAATAGTGGATTTATTGTTATTAGCCGCAGAATTATTAGCCTATATGTCAAGATCAAAGTTGGCCTATATAGTAACTTAAAAAATACAGTTCAATCACAACTGAAAATATGCCTCATTGTTTGTGTGTGTGAATATAGGTGAATACATATATTGTGTTGCCCCCACTGCTAAAAAAAATCCTAAAGGAAACACTGGACTTGCATTCACGGGCCAAGGAGACATTTCATTGGTTCTTTCCAAGCGGACGACGAGGCAGTGATTGGTGGGCGTTTTTACAGGATTACAGCAGCTACAGACGATGGACCTTCTTCGCTCCTTTTTCAGAGCCCAGGAGCTATTCATTGGTGTCCAAACAATATTTCAAACAATTATATAAAAAAAGTGTATTCCGGAAATAGTTACCAACCCTGACTTTAACGCATCTTAAGAGTTAAATAGGAGATTGTCTGAGTTGTAATATGTGCATGAAAGACAATAAAAAACAAAACAAAGTTAGAGCAAAGCACAGTTGGTGGTTAATTTGTTCATATTCACCAGGAGGCATGTTAAGAAGATCAAGTGTCGTGTTTATGATGGGGCCGGGAATATGGGATTTTGTTTTTCAGCCACTCATTCACCATCACTGTATCATCCCCTGGCCACAATAATCAACAATTATCAGCCACAGGCTAAAGCGGCCATTGCCAGGGCTTACCATACCCGACTCAGAAATGGAATGACAGCGCCACTTGTTTATTTGAAACTACAGCGCAGCAGACAATTCATTTCTCCTCTCATAAAAACATGTATAGGCGGGAGAATGAATGATGGGAATAACGTCCCTGTAGGTGAAACCCGGCAATTGACTCCTGTTCTTATTATATTATGATGTTTTTTTTTTTTTTTTTTTTTTTTATTCCTTGGATGTACAGAAGTGCAATATGCGCTTGAGCCGGGCTGAGACACAACATGAACGCTTGCCTGGAATAATCTCAATGGCAAAAAAATAATCTCATTTTGTCTGGGAGTGTAAAAATCCTGTTTGCATGGCTGTGGCGTGCGTCTTTGTGCCGGAGTGTCTCATGGCAGGCAGGAGACGTGCGTGCGAGGCTGTCGCTGAAACCATAACAATCGCGCTGAAACATTTCATTGGGAATGAATTAAAACATGACACAGATGTGTTATATTTTAGTTTTGGATCACGCACACAAAGCACAGCCTTGTTTTTCTAAATTTTTTGAACGGTGTGGAAAATGCTTTGAATGCTGAATGTGACCTTCTTTTTTTTTTTTTTTTTTTTTTATCTTTATTAACCAGCAATGAGTTGACCAAACACATCTGGTCTTTAACAGCAATGTCCTGCATATCCTTATACAGTAGCAGACATACATTGAGTATCTCCACTTGAGCAGTTCCTAGCACAGATGCCTTGTTCAGGGGTATCTATGAGGTATGGCTACAAAAGAGAGAGCATGTGTCCAATGGATTTTCAGCCAAACCTTCTACTTTATCTTCATAAGACCTCTTCTCCAAAGTTAGGGCCGCTGTGTGCAACTCAAGGAGTTTTCCAGCACTGATTCAAGAGGGTCAATGCTGCATTGTCCTGGTGGCTGTCTCCTAGAACTTATTCATTACAGTCACTAGCCGTGTTTCCATATACATATTTTCATGCACACACAAGTATTGCATCAGCAAAGCTGTATAGAAACTGCAAAATTTGACTAAAATTCCTCATATGTGCTAGACTGGGCAAACCCAGCCCGATCTGCCGGCGATTTGATTTCGCCCTGCAGCTCAAGCTGGAAACCTGTATATTTTTCTATCCTGCTTCCGTTACAAATCTGCGAGGACCAATCACAAATTGGCTTATCCACCTGGCGCGCTATTGGAAGTTTTAACACGATGACGTTAGAGAAGCGACCGGAAGCATCTTTTTGTTTACATTCAACATGGCGGCCACTAGGGATGGGCGATATGGCCTGAAATCCATATTGCGAAATACATTGCAACCAGTTGTATCACTGATCACACGGCTGCAGGCAAGTTGGTGAGCAAAGAATCCTGCGCCATCTTTGATGTCACTTTCTACATTCTATTGACTTTGGATGACACTTCTCTTGGTTGGAGCACCTCGACACCTCTTTGGTACTTCCTACTTGCTTGACACTGTTGTTTTCCACCGGAAAATTTGCTAAGAAGATTGCCTAAAATCCGGTGAGCTTACATTTTCAACATTGTTCAAGTAAGGAACTTTTGTGCGTGTGTCCGAGTAATGGGAGATGGGACCATCGTATGTAATATTGGGAGTTTTCGTGCCACGTTTTCTACCCAGACCACTTGCATTGCATGTAAATGAAACGACGATTTCAGAAGGGCGTGATTATTAGCTTTTATTTAGTCATATAGCCATAACGCATGCCACTGTCAATAAATCATTAAATCACTGTAGCTTGGGGCTCGGTCAAAGGACCATCCAAAAGCCATTACTCCAGATGGTGCATTAGGATGAATATCATTATGATGATATCATCCCCCACAGGTCCTTTCTTTCTTCTGCCATTTTTTATTTTATGGCTGACCATCACGCCATCATTTTGCCATTTTTGTGGTATTTTACTTACTGCAGGTATTGTTCTTATAGGACAACAGGAAAAAGTGTGTGTGTTTTTTTTTTTTTTTTTTTTTTGCTCTGGATTAAAACACTTTTAACCGGGTTGTTCTTTTTCAACTTCTTTTCAACGTATAAAGAAAAGCTTTTTACAATCCTCAAGTGAAAAAAGAAGAAGATTCCTCAGGCTGAAACCTTTTCCTCCCCGACCTTCTCTTCTCTTTTGACTATCTTTCTAAATTTACCCATCCATTAGCAGGAGAGACGTAAGAAGGCAGAGTTGCTCAAGCTTTTAACAAGGCTTCTTCTTCTTCTCTTCAGTGTCATGCTCTACTGGCCTTCAAAACACGCAGCTCTCTTTTGTATCTTTATTATAGCTCGTGCTGAAAGAGATGAGTTGGAGGCTGTTGAGCTTTCGTGTGTGTGTGTGTGTGTGTGTGTGTGTGTGTGTGTGTGTGTGTGCGCGCGTGTGCGCGCGGTCATGTCCCAGTTATCTTCAACAGATAATTGATGTGGACAAGCTCGACTGAAATCTCTGTGACAGCGATAGGCACGCCGCGCGCTCGCCGTTGATGGATGCCCATGTCAATCTTTCTGACCCTCCACCCCTTATATTCAAAGGCTCTCTCTCACACACACACACACACACACACACACACACACACACACACACTCAGAAGCTATGAGTCCTTTTCGCAGGCACAAAAGGAGCAGTCTCCTGGCACGCCGTCACCAGCTGAGCTGTTACAGAACGGTGCTCAGGAGGGCACGGAGGGGGGGAGAACAAGGGAGGAGGATGCGGGTGCAGGGCAGGGGAGTAAGAAAAGGAGAGGGGGAGGAGGTGGAGGATGGAAAATAGTGGTAAGGAGGGAGGGTTTGAGGTGTTATTAATGAGGTAACCGAGGCGGGATATGAGGAGGAGGACAGAGGATTGATGGAGAAGTATAAAAGTTGGAGCTGAGGAGGTGAGGCAGGTGGAGGGAAGAGGTGGTTGGCGCAAAGAAGGATATAGAGGGATAGAAAAGAAGAAGAGGACAAGGAGGAGTGTTTTGTTAACTGCTGAGTTTCTCTTGTGATGCAAAGAGTTCAGGAAGCTGCTTAGCATTCTTTCTTTCTCTCTCTCACACTCATGCCAACTTTAGAGCTGGCTCAGCAGAGAACACATAGATGTTAAAGTGGCGTGATTAATTTAGGATGCAGTGAGCTTTTTTGGCCAGCACACACACACACACATACACACACACACACGCACACACTCCCATGCAAATTCACACTTCAGCATCTGAATGGAGGTAGTAGTTGTAGAGAAATGGCCTTTCAAGCTGGAATTTATCCTTATGTAATATCCATCAGGGCTCACAGTTGGTTATCAATAGTCCATAAAGAAAACTTCAGTTCAGGCTTATCAAAAGGGCACAGCTGTAACTACAAGTCAAGATGCTGTTTATCAAAAATAAATGAGCAAAAAGATGTTCAAGAAATAGGCTTATTTGCTATCTTGTCTGGAGTTAGACGAGAAGATCAGTACCACTCTCACACATTGTCTGTCTGTTAAATATGAAGCTACAGCAAGAGGATGGTGAGAAGAAAAAAGAAGAAAACTAAAGCTTCTGTCCAGAGATAAACAAGACTAATGCCGTGTCTTAATTTGCGTACTTCCATCGCATTACACTTGTTATTTTGAGTGCATAAGTGGGTTCACACTGACTTGTATGGCAAACTCCAGTGTACTAGAGTAGAGTACCAGAGTACCTGGATGCTGTACTAATAACGGCCAAAGAGTGGAGTGCGCAACGCTGGACACTTCTCTCCCTCAGTGGCCGCCAGCTTGGCTATACAGCGAAAGGGGAGGGATCACCAAAAAAAAAAAAAAAAAAATGGCGGGCGAGGAAGCTGCAGCAGTCACTCCGCTGAACACCCGACAATACGTCAGCGGCATAATCTCCACCTCAAGCGAAACAGGGGGCACACACAAGCAAGAAACTGAAAAAAGAACGTTCATTTTGAATAAAACTGAAGAGGGAAAACAAGCCGGTAATGCTCCACGCAGTGGCAATTCACCATTTCACGTACACTCTACGCAAGTAAGTACGTGTGTACACAGTGTATGTACATGGATGTGTACTAACAGAAGTATCCTTATTGAGACACAGCATAAGTGTCTATAGCAATGCTAGCAACTCTGTGATGCTGTACTTAGGCACAGCGGTACTTTTGAGCTAAATGCTAAAATAAGCATGCTAACATGCTCACAGTCGGGGTGCGAATTGCCGGGGGATGGGTTGGAGTTCTCCCTTTCTGGTCTGTATATCCCTGCCTCTTCCAGATTATTTTTTATCCCCGTTGTATGTACAGCCATCTAATCACCACAATATTTAGTTATGATACCACAGCCATTTAACCTGCTGCTGCTCTTTTTTTTTTCAGTAATCAAGCAGGTAGGCCTACCTTCATGTGTGCATGTGCAATAACTGCAGTAACCCACTTTTCTATTAAATATTTAAAATTTTTGTAAAAGACCTGTTTACAAAAGTAGAAGGCATGCTAAACAGTGAAGTTAATGCAATATTAAAAAGATGCAGAAAAGGGAAAAGGGAAAGACCCTGCCCTGAAGTAGGAGCTGAAAGAGTTACAGGAACTGCGGTCAGAGGAACTTAATAATCCCCAAATTGGTCCAGTCGGAACACAAGAAAAAAAAAAAAGGGGGTTCTAGGAACGTTCTGTTCTAGGAACTGCAAATATCCCTCCGGTCGGAAAGGGACTTATGCTGCTTCACCAATAGACCATATAATACCTAAAATATAAGTATTTTAAACTAACAGTGTAACATGAACAGTCTTTAGTGCCATAGAACGATAAAAACCAAGCGGCAGTTGCTGGTGGGTCCTTTCAGGGGCCACGCAGGGGAGTTTAGCCAGAAAAAGCGAGCTGTCGTGCGGCGATGACAGTTAAATTTCGGATCAAAATCGTGGTTTGGATTAAAACACTTACAACACAACAAGAGTTTCCTGGTTGAAAGTATTTTGTTTTTTGCAGCGAAGTGAACTCCTGGTTGTGCCATTTCGTTTCAAGATTATTTTCCATTGGATATTGAAGTTAATAAATGGCATGACTGGCTGAGTGGCACTATATCCATGGAATTGTAAAGGGGATTTAATTCTCGCATGTTTTGGTTTTGTTTTACATGATCAAAAAAGCAAGCACAGCTGAGGCTGATGGAATTGTCATTAGTTTTGCAGGTCGCAAACCAAAGTATTGGCGGAACAACGAAAAAAGTACCTGATGAAGGCGCTAGAATAAAGGCTAATCACCAAAGTTACTACAATTGATCCTGACGGCGACATGAATGTGTGTACCAAGTTTCATGGTAATAGTCAATAGTGTCCGTCTCATGGTGGCGCTGGAAGAGAAGCCATCTTTGATGCATCTATTTCTCTCAATGTCCTTATAATCTACTTCCTTATGGTGTTAGTGAAGGCAGATTGGGGGCTTAGCTAATTGGGCAAACCCAAGGGGACAGATGAATTAAGCAGCACTCAGGACACATACCTGCTCTAATACATTACTGACTTGCCTGCTTTCATGCATTACTGCCTGCCTGCCTTCCCTGTCTGTTGGTCTCTTGCCCCTTTCTATATTGTGCAGTCAGATTGCTCCCTACCTGTCGCCGCGGCCCCACACGTCTTACCCTCGGCCATTTACTGACCGCTCCCCGTTCGAAAGACAAAACGCATGCATGCAACACCTCGGGCCCAGAAGAGCACAGGAAGTGAATCAAATGGCCTCTGGTATTTCCCGGGAAACAAATCTGTACCGGTGAAGCGGCGTGTGCGGTGGCGCCGGCATTGGTGGGCACTGCGATGAGAATTGGACCACTCTCCTGGCGTGGGTAGCATTCGTATTTTTTCGCTGCCACGAGTGCCCGCGGTGCAATGTGGGGCTGGCTGGCAGGCTCGGGGAAAAGGACCCATCTGTTGTATGAGATTATTTCAAACCAGATACAACACAGGATGTCACCTGTTTGGAGAAACTCAGGGGAGGGGGGGATTATGGGGAGGTGTGTGTGTGTGTGTGTGTGTGTGTGTGTGTGTGTGTGTGTGTGTGTGTGTGTGTGCGCGCGTGCGTGCTTTTGTGTGGAGGTGAATTTCTCAAGACATGTGTTCTCTCATCCCATCTAGTCATAGTCGCATTCATGTGTGCGTGTTTAATGCGATTCTCTATGTTAAGCTGTACACCTGCCAACCTATAAATTAGTTAGTAGTCAGCATAAAGAGACCCTCCGAGGAGAAGAAGCCTCCTTTAATTTATTGATAAATCCTGCGTGTATTTTAGTTTCAGTCCTTTTTATGTATAATCTTCAATAATCTGGATTTGTTCTATTTTAAAACGGTATATCCGATTCTTCGCAGCTGCTACAACTCAATTCCCCCAACAGATCATGACAGTTTTATCTAATGCATGCACCCCAAAACGACTACAACATACCTCAAGCAGGTGAATGCAGTATTTAGCTAGTGTCAGCTTTAAATCCAATTCTCAACTTTACAGTAGGTTGTGTTTGAAGCTGCTGTACTTCAGCAGCAGTGTACTTGATCCAGCCCAGTATCCTAAGAATTACATCTGTAATGGACCATTCAGCTCTTCACAAGTTGTGTCCAATACCCGCAGCGGGCGGAGCGATGACCTAAATTGAGGACAGCTATGCTCGTTATTTTTAAGTGCAATGATAAGTTAAAGTCCAGTAAGTAATTTATCAAACCGTATGAATGTGTGTCTCAGCCCAGGCCAGGATAGGAAATAAACTGAACTAACTAAAGATCAACAAGCCACTGACACATATGTTCAAATTTGATACATTCAATAAATTCTATTAATTGTCTTAAATCCACCAGCCATTTTCATATTATACCAACATTTGCAGCATCCTGAGCCTTTGTGGTAAGGTTCTAGGAAATCTCAGCCCAGGGTAGTTTTTATTCTCCCCAAAACAAGTTTCCTTTTTATTTTTTAAAGAACTATTCAAAAAAATAATGCAACTTTTTTTTTTGCAACTTTCACGGTCTATCGCAACTTCATTGCAACAAACATACAAAAGACATCGCAACTTTTATCGCAATCTTTTACAAAAAGCTCCCATGAAATCAGGCATTTTGGGCCGCAACAATCTCAGAAAAAAGACTGCGAAATCCTGGCGAGACTGGTTATGGATCCATGTGTTCGTTGTTTGGAAATAATTAAACACAAATATCCTACCTTTTAGAAATACATCTTTACGATCCTACCACAACATTGTAGGTTAACCCTTGTGTTGTCTTTGGGTCAAATTTGACCTGTTTTCAAAATTTCTATCTCAGACATTTTTAACTATACCTTATTTTCATTACCCAAAAATAACATGGATGATTCCATGAATACAACAAAAGATCGGATCTCTACTTTCATTACATTTTGGATGTTTTCTTAAATATTTTAGCATTTGAAAAACGCACTGGACCTTTAACTCAAGGATTAGGTATAGTTACCTAAAAATTTTCCACTCGTGTTTCCAACTCCCCTTTATTTTTTTATCCCTGATTTTTTTATCAGTGGCCTAGCTGTCAATCAAAATCAGTGGATTAGAACTATAACCAAAAAATGGTTAATGAAATAACTATTGTTCCTAAAATAAATAAAAACGGCTATTTTGGCTCCTACAGAAATGTCGGCCAAAACTATGGACTTCAGACCTAACTTCTAATAAAAACTGGAAGCTTTCTTTCACTGTCTAAGTGAAATAAAGTGCAAATAAAGGGTAAGAAGAGGTGTAAAAGGGCAGAGCAAGGCGCAGCGACTGGCACGTCAGAACCTCAAAGCACCACTGAAGGAGTCGGACCTGCGGCCAAGGTTAGAGTGATGCACCGCCTGCATGCTAATGGCTGTAAAGCAGAATCCCTGCCTGCAGGTGATGAATGAGCGTCATGTCAGGAGGGGAGGGAAGAGAGAAGAGAGGGAAGAGACAGTGGAGGAGGAGGAGGAGGAGGAAGAGGAGGAAGAAGATGAAATTTGGCTCTAGAGATGTTGCCCACAGGATGCTCAGGCACAGACCTCAGGAAGCCCTAACCCCTTCACTCTACCATCTGTGGTTCAGAGGTGTGTGTGTGTGTGTGTGTGTGTGTGTGTGTGTGTGTGTGTGTGTGTGTGTGTGTGTGTGTGTGTGTGTGTGTGTGTGTGTGTGTGTGGGGGGGGGGGCATATGGGAATGTAGGTGATTAGTTGTGTGTGTTTTCCCTACATACCTACACTTTTGTACATGCCTGTGTGATTTTGTGTCCCTATAACTCTGCCCTTCACACCACACACACACACACACACACACACACACACACACACACACACACACACACACACACACACGCATACATTATCACCTCTTGCACCTCCACCGAGAAGAACAGATGGGAGAACAGGAGAGAGGGTTCCCACGTCCGCTCCTCCACCTCGTCCAAACTCAACCCATCGCTGCCCAGCCGGCCTTCGACCCTGCCAGAACCACCGTGACTCAGCCAAAACACACACACATACACACACACACACACACACACACACACACACACGCAACAAGCACACGCACACACACACACACACACACACACACACAAACAAGCACACACACCTATATGCTGGAACCCACACACTCCAAAAATAACATGCCAAACTCATGCACACAAACACAGTTAAATACCAGTGTAAGCTCAAAGCCATAAAGACACACACACACACACATCAAGTACTTTGACTCTGACTTTCCAGAGTGACACCAGTGAGCCAAATTATGATGAGGTAATCAAACTGCAGTTAGTAGTGAATTCTCTCCCATCTCTCAAGTTGTAAGGACTCTGCTAATAAACTGCTGCTTGTCATCAAAGCCTGCAGACAGGGTCAGCATTTGGTGAGGCCGAAAGGCAGGTGAATATACTCGAGCAACTTTTGGCAAACACACAAGGAATTTCCTTTAATTTCCAAAGATTCTCTTGAGTCAGTTGCTTTAAAGAGATCATTATGAGAGCAAATGGACAAGCAGGAAACCAATGTTTCCCTTTGGTGAGGCACAGTGTGTTTACTACTAATATATGTAACGTGACAACGCCTTTCTCATTTCCCAAATTTGTTCCTCCTCGACTCCTCGATCCTCCGGCTTGTGACCCGGAAATCATTATCAGCGTGCCATGTGGAAGGACGTCCCGATTTCTAAAACGCACATCGTGGAGTGAGGATCGAGCATCGAGGAGGCTCCTCCGACAGGTTAAGAGAGAGAGAGAGAGAGAGAGAGAGAGAGAGAGAGAGAGAGAGAGATGTGGTTAATCTAATATTACGGATCAGGCCGGTCGGGCTGATAGGTTCGTGCAAATTAACATTCTGATTAATAGCAGGTTGGTGAAATAGGCTACACAATTGACGAGGAAAATATTATTAATGTTCTCTAAAATATTATTAATGTTCTCTACAATGTGAACGTAGCAGAGCTGCTGTCAGACAGAACGTTTCACTTGTAGGTGCATCTGGAGAGACGCTCCAGGGCGTTTTCACACCTGTAGTTCGTTTGCTTTGGTCCGAAGCAGTTGGTGAGTTGGTAAACTTCGTTCGTTTTGGTTTGGTTTCACACATGGAAGAATCCAAGTGTACCAAAATGAGTCATTTCAAGAACATCCAGCCATCTTATTGGTCGGATATGTCTGGGGTCGGGAGCAAGAAAGTAAGTACAGGAAGAAGGTCCTATGTGGACTAATGCATATGTCTTGCATTTCCATGGTTAAACCAGCTCATTTCATTAAAATGATCAGACGTTGATTCGCGAGAGACGTCACTACGTCTGCTCTGGTCACCGAGACTTGGCTCTGCTCGGCCGGCGGCTGGTTTGACCACGGAGACGCGAGTGACGGACCGCGACCTTGACCTTTTATTTCTGTGATAGAAACACCGCCAGCTGCTACAGTTTGCTGCTCTGCTGCATCGCAGGTTGCTAAACACAGCCGACTACAGGAGACATTAGCTCAGACTTGCGGAGTACGTATAGTTGGTGCGGTTCGAGTACGGATCACGCTCTCACCAAAAAAACGAACCAATCCAGAGTACGATTGAAAGCGTACCGACGCCACCTCTTCAAGCAGGTCTCGGCATGCTCGTTTGGTCCGCTTTTGGCGCGCGCCCGAGTGCGAATGCCGCGTTCTCACCTGCCCTGACAAACCGCACCAGCGGGACAAACGAACTCTAGTGCGATTCACCCGAACTAAGCGAGGCAGGTGGGGAAACGTCTCGAGAAACGGCAGCAACTTCATTAGGAGTATTTCACAAGCTAAAGGTCTAGTTCTGTTTCTTCCATTAAAGGAACACGCCGCCTTATTGGGAATTTAGCTTATTCACCGTAACCCCCAGAGTAAGACAAGTCGATACATACCCTTCTCATCTCCGTGCGTGCTGTAACGCTGCCTGACGGCTCCAGCATTAGCTTAGCCTAGCACAGATCCTGCAGGTAACTGGTTCCAACTAGCCTACTGCTCCCAATTGTGACAAAAGTGACAAAATAACGCCAACATGTTCCTATTTACATGTTGAGATTTGTAGAGTCACAGCGTGTACAAAAAACAACGTAACATGAGACACAGCCATCTTCTAACAGTAAACAAACCGGGAACTATATTCAGGCTTGCTGCGAGCATATCACTCTGCCCAAGTACTATATTCTTCCACCTGAGAATATAGTTCCCGGTTTGTTTACAGTTAGAAGACGGCTATGTCTCATGTTACGTTGTTTTGTGTACACGCTGTGACTCTATAAATCACAACATGTAAATAGGAACATGTTGCCGTTATTTTGTCACTTATTCGGAGCAGTAAGATTACTGGAACCATTCACCTGCATCTCCTGTGCCGGCCTGATGGCGCTGGAGCCGTCAGACAGCATTACTGCACGCACGGAGATGAGAAGGATATGTATCGACTTGTCTAACTCTGGGGGTTGCGGTGAATAAGCTAAATTCCCAATAAGTCGGCGTGTTCCTTTAAGTTTATAACTACAGTTCGTTTTGCTGCTTAAATGTCTGACAATATCAGCTGTAGTGGCATTATGTGTGCGCACGGAAACGTTTACAAGTAGCATCTCTAATCATTCAAGTAAATCGTTATATGAAAACACTCATACATTAATACCATACATCATTTAAAAAGCTACGGAGCCTGTAGGGACTGCCGAGGGGCAGTGAAATGTCGATGCAGGTTTCTAAATTGGAGAAAATTATTAATTCAGGTGGGTGGAAGGTGGAAGATGTTAAGCTTACAGGCGGACTCGGATAAAGAGCTGCTCCACGCATTAATAATAGATAGTGCGTTTGTGTGTAGCCCTTATAATATAGGCCTAGCCTTTATGTATAGTTCTTCTCATACAAACACTTGTAGTGTTTTACACTAAAATAGCCTACAAAGGCTATAGTGATATAGGCTATTTTAAATGTGTGTGTGTGCGTGTGCGTGTGCGGGTTGAATACAACAAATAAGAATGCACGACATTCTTATCACATTTTGCCCAGTGTGAATTGAATTCAAAGTACATAGGCTACTGTATATAGAAGTTTTCAGGAACATTCACGTTACACGTCGTATTTAATTGACGTCGCTTTTAATGACGAGGCAGAGATGTCTCGTGTTGGTTAAATGCCTGTTGCCTCGGCTCCTCTCTCCTCGAGTCTCTTCCTCAACTCCTCGGCTCAGATCTCCTGTGGGCGGGACTAAGACCGGAGGAGAGGAATCGGGGATGCACAAACTGGGAATATGGAAAGGGCTTGTGACATGCTAAAACATAGCCGGAGACCCTTCAGGGACGGCTCTATCATGCGAGATAGGGGGGGGTCAAGATCAGTGATCGATGAGGCCAGCGCTAGCGAGCCTTTCCACTGGCACTAATGCTATCAATACAGTAAAAGTAACATAATCCTAGCAAGGCTACTGAAAAGTAGCATACAGATGGCTTTTGATGTCTCGGTCGTTCATTGTCACACTCACCTTGCACACCGTAGCAGTCTCTTGAGAGTGTCCTCTATCACTTCCTTTGACTTGAAATGCACACTGTATGTTAAAACATTCGCCAGCTCTGCCTACCTAATTAGCATTTTGAGATTTGATCACAATGCCGGCTGATTGGAGATTACAAGAGCGCTAATTAATAGCAGGTGTAGAGCCCTGTGATTAGGTGTCATTATCCAGATAAAGTACCCAGATACAGATTACAAGTGGTTGTGTGAATGGGACCATAAAGTCAGCAATCTGACTCGGTTACACATGTACCTAAAGCTTGCTAACACTAGCCACCATAAGCTACTGGCCATACATGACCAGTATATATATATATATATATATATATATATGTATATATATTAATATATGTATATATTAATATATGTATATATATATGTATGTATATATATATATATATATGTATATATATATATGTATGTATATATATATATATATATATATATATATATATATATATATATATATATATATATATATATATATATAAAATAGTGTTGTAGTGGAGGGAAAAGCACAGAACTTGCCTCTGAAATGAAAGCCTAAAGTATATATAGCAGCATAGAAATCAAGGACCTCAAAACTGTACTTAAGTACAGCAGTAGCACAATACTTTGTAAAACTAGTAAATGAACATTGCACCGCTGAGCAAGTAAAGGCTTTTGCACACCAAGTCCATAATTTTAGTATGCGTTTTTGAATCCGTTAAATCGTTACGCACCGAAACCTTCTACACTGAGTTTCGACGCGTTTTATTATTGTATTCGTTGCGCAAAATTCGCAACACAAGGCTAAATGGAGTCATCGAGCAGTGAGGATGATTTTGTGGTTGCATTTTATTCAAAGCCAAAGCCTGCTAGCAATGGAATGATTACATGGGTGCAATGGATAGCGCTAATCCCAGATGGGGCTAATGAATAAATGACATTAGCAAGAAGCTAATATTTAGGTGCCTGGAGCACAATCCATTTTTGTGCATCCCTTTTTTTTTTTAGCCATCAGTAACGCCTCACATCTGCCACTGTCTGTCTGTCGTTAAATTCCGCATCTCTGTATTTACTTTGTTTGTCGTAAAGTGCTTTCTGCTGAGAGACAAAGTGAATCGGCTCCTCAGCTGCCACTTTGAATGATTACATTTTACAGTGCCTCTAAATGGTCAAACGACGAATGCGGAAAAAACCCCACAGATAATCAAAGGTGTTCCGAAAACTTAAATGACGTGATTGACACGACATTAGGTTGTATATATTTTCAGACGTGCGACAATTTCGGACTAAAATTTCAGACTTGGTGTGCAAAGGCCTTTAGGCTGTATTATGTAGAACAGTGTTACTGCGGACATTTTGACTCTATAGCAGGAAAACCGCAGGTGTTACAAATAACATTATCGATGGCTCTGCTCCATGTAGATGTCCCAATAAGCCAGTGCCAGAGAGCCAGCATGCACAATACCTGGACCCTGGAACCGATGCAGCTGTGTGGTATGTCGCCATAATTATTGTTATTAATTACACCTGTGCTTTTCCTGTTCAGACATGGTCTCATTTTAACACTGAAATACCACGCTGTGCCTCCAGACTAAATAAAAAAAAAACTCACACAGTACATTATGTGAGTAAATCACCATATCCTACAGCGGTCCACCTGCCTGGCTTTAAATCAACCACCTGGGCTTCACCGCACTCACCACAAGCATTGTTTTACGTAACCACCAATGCTGCTCTGTCAAGACCAGATAATACGTTCACTCTCTCCTGACAGAGAAAGACATGGCATCAGCATGGCATAAAATCAATGGCAGTTTCATGAGGAAATTATCCCTTTTGTGTTCCGTTCTCCTCTGCCTAAGCCCCTCTGGCCGTTTTTTCTGCCGCCATGAGAAGAGAGAGTCAGAGGGACAGCCGGCGGAGAGCGACGGATCCCAGTACAGGGCGAAAGCTGGGTAGTAATCGATATCGAGTTGGCAGAGGGCCGGGGCTCGGGACAAACAGTGAAGATTGCTCCGAGGGACTATAGCATTGATGTGTGATTAAAGTCAGAGAATCCCCCTGCCGTCCGGAACTCGTGATTGAGATCTCTGACGCCGGGGTAATTGGTCTTGGGGAAAATCAATGGATTTGGCGAGTGAGCTAGTCACATCTGTCAAGGCTGCTGGACGGTACAGGGTAGACACTCGCATTGTCACCGGAGGCTGAACTTGGCATTTATGGTTGAATGGGCTTAGGAATGGGCTTAGGGTCTGATTTGACCTAACTTGATGCAACTGGCAAAAATATTGCTGACAAGTGGGACCAGGGCCATGGCAACATTTGTCATCATTGGCAGTTGTCATTGTCATTACGGAGGTCATTTCCTTTTCTGGGAATTGTGGGTGTTTTAGTGACCTGGGTGGATCTATAGTCTACAAATATAAACATGATAGTATTTTAGAAGCCAGTATTTTTAGACTCACTATATTAAAATGTGACTACTTTTAGGCCAACAGATGCATATGTAAGAAGGCTGCATGATTTCCCACAGAATTGTATTCCTGGTAGTGTGTAAAAGACCTTTGTGTTGGCAAATAAAATGTACAGAAAACAGTCAACTAAATGAATGAAATGTTATTTATATATTTTTTTCATATTTGTATGTATGATTTGTATGGAAAGTCATTTTGTTGTTGTTGATGTATCATATATGTCCAATATGAAGTGTCTTTTAGCTCTGTTTTGGTCCCTACCAACTCCTAAGGGAAATATCTGTCCCTTTAGCAACTAAATGCTCCACTATGTTCACCAGCTAATCGCTAACTAACTGTGCCTTTCTGCTGTTTGGTGCTGAGCAGGTAGTGCACAGAGCTATATTATTTCCTGAAAACAGAGAGAAAAGTGAGGGGGGGCGGACAGCTAAACAATGAGCTTAAACTTTCAAGCTCTGTAAAGCAGAGAGGAACTGCAGATTCAGCTGATTAATTCTCTGTAGGTTCATCACTATGAGCAACCCTTTCAAGTTGTTACATTGTTTTCACATTGACATCTCATACATTGTTATTATAAAAAATATCAATTATAGACGCTCTAAGTAGTTTTATGTATTTATCATCATCTAATTTGCCTTCAGTTTTTCTAAAATCAAAGTTCTAGCCCTACGTGTGGCAGCTACTTTTTAAGCTATATATATATATATATATATTTTTTTTTTAATCACTAAAGGCTTGATTATACCACGGAACGGATCGCTTGGAGGATGCCTGTAGCGAAAAATTGACGGTATGCAGACTGTTCATTGGACCATCATGCTCTTGTGTATGCGGACAGTATAATTTCGGCTTAAAGCTTTCACACCTAAAGCTTGACCATGCATCAAATTTGGCAGTTTGGGGTCAAACCGACAAGCAGTGTTGTAGTCAGGAAACCCGAAACCAAGTCATCACCAAGACCAGAGTATATCGAGACGTGACCGAGACTTTGAGGTGTTCAGACCGAGCCAAGACCAAGACCAAGGCGGGCGCCTGGGTAGCTCACCTGGTGGAGCATGCGCCCATGTACAGGGGCTCAGTCCTCGGTGTGGCGGCGGTAGGTTCGGTTCCGACCTACGGCTCTTTGCTGCATGTAGTTCCCCCTCTAGCTCCCCTTTCAAGTCTTAAGCTGTCCTGTCAATAAAAAAGGCCTAAAAATGCCACAAAAAAAAGACCAAGCCCATGAGCAGACCAGTGCGAGTTTCACACTGCATGACATGACACAATGTGAAAAATGTTTACCATAGGCAAATTGATCTTGATAAAGGTCTTGAGGTGGTCCCAGCTTTCTCAGTTAGCATTACATTGCAGAATTTACACAATGCTGTGTGTTTTCTTTCAGATGATGTTTTGCAAATAATCTCCTTATGGTTTAGGAAGCCAAACTGTATCACTGACATCTTCTGTACAGCCAGAGCTGCTTCTTCTCCTGTCTCCCACATTCACTTACTTGGGAGTGTGTGTTAAGGGGATTAACAGTAACACATTTTAAATTAGAAATGAGATGAAAGTTACTGGTTGCATTTGAAGCAGGACGTTTTACATCCAATCACCGTAATGATGTTAACACATAAAGCAGACAATGCACTGGCAGTTTAGTGATATCCCTGCAGTTGTGGTCTTGACCTATCCTGGAAATCCAGACCCAAATCCTCTGGCATTGAGTAATGAAAATGGCCCAACTCGAGGGGCAGCACCAAGCATGCATTTGAAAATCTCACTGCACGCAATTGGATAACACTACGACCAATCACAACAATACACAGGGTGACTTATCCAGAGCCCCATACGCTTAGTTACCAGCAGAGCTAACTGGTAGATTAAACTGTCGTCATCTATTTAGCTTGCCTCTGGCCCGCCTATATCAGATACAGGGTTCGTACGGATGCTTGAAATCCTTGAAAATGCTTGAATTTTGATGTTTTTTCAAGGTTGGAAAAGTGCTTGAATTTTGGATAAAATGCTTGAAATTGTAACTGTATTTCTTTGACAACAAATACCTATCTGATTGAATAGTTGGTTTATTAAATTAAGAAATAAAATGTTGGAGAGCCTAACATTAAACCTGCTCGCTTGTGCATTTGTGACTGCGATCTGCCGCCACGCCAAGACCCGCCCTAGGAAGCAGCTCGATTGGTTGGGGTAAGGCATTTCACCTCGAGTGGTTGAGGTTAGGATAGCCGATTGGTCAGGGGATAGGACCTGTACAAATGGGGTTATGTTACCTTGCGTAAGCATCATGGACAACTAGCCAATAAATGCTATTGAAGGGCGGGTCTTGGGATTCGTAATAATCGGCAGGCTGTCGTTTCAATGAACGTTGGCTGGAAGATGAAAAATACAAATTATGGATTAAACAGGGACAAACCCTACAAACCAAAACAAAGTCTGCAAAAAAGACGTGCAGCTTTTCACAATGGGCGAGTCTGCGGTCTCGAGTCACATGAAGTGAGTTTCAAGTAAGCCAACTGAAGTAGCCTGCTGTACACGTTAGCGCCAGATAGCGCCTATTTGTTTACACTAGTAACTTCTAGCTAGGAATTCGCAGGCTAAGTGACTGAGAGTACTTGGTGTGATAATGTAATGTTAGTATTGCATGTCCGTCATGGCACGTTCATTTGTGGAATATGCAGTGAACCCCAGCCAACATGTACATGTGGGCCCCATATGGGTTACAAAGGGGCTGCATGGGTACCAAGTGGGCATGGGCTTGAACTGGGCAAATTGTCTGGTCCCCATATGGGATATTCCTTCAACATGTGGGCCCTGTAAGGGATAAGATTGGGCTAAGTGGGCATTGGCTGGAAGTAGGCAAGTTATGTGGACCCCATGTGGGTTCTGTAACATGTGCCCCACATGGGAAGCCCATGTGGGTCTACTGTATGGGCCCCACAAGGGACCTAATTGTGCAAAATCGGCATGGGGTGGAACTTCGTAATACTGTTTGGGGCCCATGTTGTTCCAGTAACATGGGCCCCACATGGTAAGCCCATGTGGGCCAACTCTAGGGGCCCCATAGGGGATATAAGTGGGCAGGGTGGGCATGGGGTGGAACTGGGTATCATTTCTTGGGCCCCATATGGTTCCTTCAACTTGGGCCCACATGGGAAGCCCATGTGAGCTGACCATGTGGGCCCTGTAAGGGATACGATTGGGCTAAGTGGGCATTGGCTAGAAGTAGGCAAGTTATGTGGACTCCATGTGGGTTCTGTAACATGTGCCCCACATGGGACGCCCTTGTGGGTCTACTATATGGGCCCCACAAGGGAGCTAATTGGGCAAAATCGGCATGGGGTGGAACTTGGCAATACTATTTGGGGCCCATGTTGTTCCAGTAACATAAGCCCCACATGGTAAGCCCATGTGGGCCAACTCTAGGGGCCCCATAGGGGATATAAGTGGGCAGGGTGGGCATGGGGTGGAACTGGGTATCATTTCTTGGACCCCATATGGTTCCTTCAACATGTGGGCCCTGTAAGGGATAAGATTGGGCTAAGTGGGCATTGGCTGGAAGTAGGCAAGTTATGTGGACCCCATGTGGGTTCTGTAACATGTGCCCCACATGGGAAGCCCATGTGGGTCTACTATATGGGCCCCATATTTGTCCATTTTGCCCATATGTTTTTTTTTCTGCTGAACTCTGTTGCATTTATTGTTTGCATCTTAAAAACATCAAAATCCCAGTTAAACATTGGTGGACTATCATTTATATTCATAATTAACGTAAATACAGACATGATGATACATGGACATGTGAAGCATTCTCAGTTCAGAAAAAATCAGGGTATAAACCCTGATTAAAATCTACAGGCTATATTTTCCTTCTTAATAACTCTGTGACTGTAGACATGAAAGCAGCAGAAGTCTGGTGTGCTGTAACAAGGTGAAATGCGCCTCAATCTTTTTTGGACCGACAGAGACTGGATTGCTCTGTATTCATACAGTCAATATTACAGTCGAACTTGCAAAACAACATGACAGCATTGTTATCAGCATTATCTTGTATGCTGTGGCATGTCCGGAGGCAACTTGTGGTTGGACAGGCTTGTAAGGAGAGCTGGCTCTGTGGCTGGCACAGACCTGATCAAACTGTAGACAGATTGCTGGTGAACGGTTTGAGAATTTTAGTGCTCTCTTACCTTGGACACATCTATCACACATTGCGGGGGGAAAAAAACACGCAAAATAAGTAAGCAGCTGCAGTTCTGTGGGGCGGAATGGAATGGAATGGCCAGGCAGGTCTACAACAGTATATCCCTAAGCCACTGGATAGCCTATAGATTTTCATAGTAATAATTGTATTACCTTACTAAGAGAAGAATAAAAAAAAAAAAATAATTAATTTATATGTATATATATATATATATATATATATATATATATATGGAAAAAAATAATATTAATAAAGTCTATTTTTTAATAAAAATTAGTTATTTTTCAGGGGACAAGGTTTTTGCTTAAAATTTTACTATGTTTCTTAAAAACATTTCAGAAGATCCAAGATCAGCCCCCTGTCATTTTTTGTGAATTATTAATCTGTTGTTGTTTTTGTTGTTGTTGTTGACGACATGTGCTGGCATATTCATTGCTCCATAGTTTATGAGCAGAAACATTGTTTTTGACATGGTTTTTGACAAAGGCAGACGCTGGCCAGGCTTTTCAAAATTAAGAGTTTAGTTTATACGCATGCGTATTGCAACATACTGTAACGGTCACACTGCACGCTTTTATGTTTTCAACGTTGTGTATGGTAAGTAAAGTTCTTCAACTAATGAAAATCAATTGTTAAAGAGCATTCCATCTGCAGGGATTAAAGTACTCTGTTGCCCCGAAAATGAGAGAAAAAAAATTACAATGTGCGCTTTTGTTGTGCAGGTGTTTCACTCGTATTTGAGACTAAAAATAGATGTGTGCGAAAATGCAGACATGAAAATTAGGGATGCACCGATGCATCGGCTGAACATCGGTAACGGGAAATATTTGCCTCGTTAACTGCCATCGGCCATCGGGAAATAAAAATGACATTCGCCGATAATTATATGTCTCATTCATTCAGTAACTTAGATTAAACAAAGAAGATGGCGGTCGTGTGGCAATATTTTACAGTTTCAGAGAAAGATCAGCGTTTTGCAGTTTGCAATACGTGTTCCATTGACATTTCAAGGGGGGGGGCTGTTAGAAAGTCATTTAACACAACAAATCTCATTGGACATTTGAGAAGCAGGCACGAGGCGCTGTACGGCGATTACCTGCAAGCTGACCAAAAACGGAAAAATGAAGCCGCCAAGAAAGCGCAAACCCCCGGTAAGACTCAGACTTCAATTGACACGGCGTTTGAGAAAGCCAAACAGCTGCCTCCAGACAGCGCCAAAGCGAAACAAATAACAAACAAGGTGATGGAGTTCATCGCTTTAGATGACCAGCCTTTCTCTGTAGTGGAGGGCGTGGGTTTTGAGTCTGATGAAGTTTATGGAGCCACGCTACACGCTGCCGAGCGGGCGTCACTTTGCCGAGGTCTGTCTCCCGAAATCCACAACATTGTGGCCACGCACATTCATGAGCTACTGGCTTGCGACATCGCTGCAATCAGTTTCACCACAGATATATGGAGTTCAGATGTAAGCCCTGTGAGCATGCTTAGCCTCACGGCACAGTGGATTGATAAGGACTTCAACCTGGTGAAGGCAGTGTTGCACTCCCAGGAGTTCGCAGGTACCCACTCAGCATCTGCCATCTCGGTGGCATTTGAGAACATGTTCCAGACGTGGAAAATCGACAAAACCAAAGTGCATGCTGTCGTGAGAGATAATGCTAGGAATATGACGAAAGCTATGATGGACAGTGGTCTGGCTAGTTTTGGCTGCATGGCGCACACACTGCAACTGGCAATTCATGGACGGTGTTTTTTAGCCAGCGCAGCCTCCACGGATGTTGTGGCTATTTGCGAAAAATCGTCGGCCACTTTAAACACTCACCCCTCGCCTATTCACGTCTCCAGGCTGTGCAGATCCAGTTGGGAATGAAACCAAAAAGGCTACAGCAAGATGTTTCCACTCGCTGGAATAGTACATTTTATATGATGGAGAGCTTGCTGGAACAAAAGCGCGCACTTGCTACATATGCCGCAGACTACGACCTCCCGGCCACTCTCAGTGCGCACCAGTGGCAATTAATTGAAAACTTTCTAACACTCCTCTCCCCATTTGAACAATTGACGAGAGAAGTTAGCTCATCAGAAGCATCAGCTGCAGATGTCATCCCCTCTGTGACAGCCCTGAGACGTCTTCTGAGTAAGCAGGCTGACACAGACCACGGCGTTAAAACAACAAAGACCTCATTATTAGAGGCTGTAAATAGGCGCTTCGATCAAATCCAGTACGATCCCATGTTCTGCATTGCCACCTATTTGGATCCCAGATACAAGGATCGTTACTTTGATGAGGATGTTAAACAACGGCCGAGAAATACTTGAGGCACACCTGTTGCCTGCTGCGGTGCAGAGGATGGGGCCGCGATGGAGAGCGCACATCAGACAGAGCGCAAGAGGCAACGATCCGACAGAGCAGGGCCCTCCCTGCATGATGTGTTTGAGGAGATTCTGGAAGAAAATGGAGCAGAGAGGACAAGTACCTCTGTATCCCAACAACTGGGTATTTTCCTGGCAGACACCACTATTCCAAGAGGTGAGAGCACTCTCTTATTGGAGAAATAACCACCTGCGTTTTCAGAGAACTCGCACAAATGGCACATAAATACCTTAGTGCGCCATGCACCAGCACCGAGAGTGAGCGGTTATTCAGCTCTGTGTCTCATGTCTTGGATGAAAAGAGAAATAGGCTTTGCTGTGACAAGGCAGAGATGCTTATCTTTGTAAAGAAAAACATGCATCTTATTAAGAAGTAGGCCAGAGATTCAGCAGGTGACTTATGTGTCGGATCAGAAGTGGAGGTACTGTTTTTGTTTTATAAGATGCCCCATGTTCCAGCCTGTGAGTTCTGAAACACTGCAATGTTTTATTCTGTATGAGAAATACACAAGGTGAAAGATAGCCCTATTTATGTTTGTATTTATGAATATCATAATTTATTTATTTTAATAACATTATTTATTTTAATATTATTTATTTATTTCACTTGTTTTTGCATTTACACTTGATGTATTTTTTTTTTTTTTTATTTATCAGAAAAATTATTTTTTATTGGGCCATGAAAATAATCTCATTGAGTAAGTTTTTGTTTATCAGGCTAAAACCACTCAAATAATTTTGTTGGGCAATGTACTGAAACAATCTTTTCATTGATTAGTTAGCAGTCAAAGGTTTTTGAATGTTATTTTTCAGAAATAAGGTTATAACTAATGTCAACCAGAAAGTGACATTAAAATTAGTTTTTGTTTCATAAATTGGTCTGATTGAATTTGTGCTCATTCTAAGATAAGAGCCGAAAGACTTGTATGTTTCCGTGGCACAAAAGAAGGAATAAATAACAAAAAGAAAAAACATCGGCATCGGCCATCGGCCATGTTGTTATGTTAAACATCGGTATCGGTATCGGCCCAGAATTTCCCAATCGGTGCATCCCTAATGAAAATCACTCCCCTTTCAGCGAAATTTGCCGTTTTGAAACCAAAATAGGTGACCTACGTGAATCGTGTAGATTTGATGAGAAATGTTTAAGGGAGGAGAGGGGGTGTATAAGTACTCGGGCCTGGTGCCCGATTTCTGGCGTATGACTATTTTAGAAAAATAAATAAATTAAAAAGTCCACATGGGATTTGTTTTGATGTGCTGGATTTAACCATACTGTTAACCAATCATCGAACTTCCACCAACCAATGAAACGAGTTCTGCCAACCAATGAAACGAGTTCTAGCCAATAAATGGAGGCCAAGATTATCATACTTGGAGCATGTAGATACCGTAGAGGTAGATAGAGGCAGCTTTAGTTGAGAAAGGAGTTAAAACAAATGGCACTGGGCATGAATAGAGGACAAGAAGAAAAGAGTGGGGACGGGAAGCCGTTCAGCACTTGGTGTCTCAAACTGAGGGAGCCGGGCGCTTCTGCAGCGGTTCATTAGCTGTGAAAAGGGGCGTTGCTAAAGCATAGGGGGCGGGTCAAACCATCACCAATTAAAAAGGAAGTCTCTGCTGAGTTCAATGATACCTCACACAAGACTCTACCTTAGATGGGTCAACATGTATGAAAGGGGGCGTGGCGTGAACATAGGGGGCAGGCCAAACCATCACCAATGAAGAAGGAAGTCTCTGCTGAGTTCAATGATACCTCACACAAGGGTCTACATCAAACGGGTCATTAGCTGTGAAGGGGGCGTGGCTAAAACATAGGGGGCGGGCCAAACCATCACCAATGAATAAGGCAGTCTCTGCTGAGTTCAATGACACCTCACACAAGACTCTACCTTAAACGGTTCAAATGTTATGAAAGGGGGCGTGGCCTGAGTAAGTGGGCATGGTCATATTATAGGGTGCGGCTCAGTATCACATGTAGACCACACATTCTGAGTTTCATGTAAATCGGATGATGTTTGTCATATAAGGCGCATTTCCTGTTGCCAGCAGGGAGCGCTATGACCAAAAGTCAATTTTGGCCTGTAGGTGTCCTCAGGCCTGGACCCTTGTCAATCGTGAGAAATTTCGGGCAGATACGACAACGTACACTCAAGTTACAACAACTTCTTTGTTCATCGCTAAACACTCAAAATGGCCGCCACGCCACGCCCACACCGTCTGACGAAAAGTTTTTCTTTTAATAACTTTTCATCGTTAAGGTGTTGGGATGGTACAGACCAAGTTTGAAGTCCATCGGATGAAATCTCTAGGAGGAGTTCGTTAAAGTATAGCACCTTGACTTTTAGGCCTACTTCCTGGTGCCACTAGGGGGCGCTATGACTTTAAGTAAATATCGGCCTTCATTTGTCCTCAGGGTTGGACTCTTATGAATCCTGAAATGTTTCGAGGTAATCGGACAATGTACACTCGAGTTACACTCACTTCCTGTTTCGGCTGCGAAACGCACAAAATGGCCACCCCGCCACGGCCACGCCCTATGACGAAAAGTTTTTCTTTTAACAACTTTTCATCTTTAACATGTTAAGATGGCACAGACCGAGTTTGAAGTTGATTGGATGAAATTTCTAGGAGGAGGAGTTAAAGTACGACATGTGGAAATGGCCAAAATCGCACTAATTTCGAACTTTGAAATCAAAATGACGGACTTCCTGTTGGGTTTAGGGTATGGCTCTAATGACATCTTGACATGTTACATATGTGTCCCAAGTTTCGTGAGTCTACGTTAAACCCACTGCAGGGGCTCAATTTTTTTAACTTTCTAGGGGGCGCTAGCGAGCCATTTTTGGGCGGCTATTCCCGAAACCCTTAAAATACGTACATTTTCACCAGACTTGGTGGGTCTGTAGATGCCTCTGCATCATAGCAGGCATTTTGAGAGAGAGAGAGAGAGAGGAAAAGTTGGAGTTGGAGAAACTTCGGCAGGCAGAAAAGCTTGCATTGGAGAAAATGCATCAGGAAACTGAGAGGAGGAAGTTGGACTTGGAGCTGTCTAGGTTGGAGTTAATAAGAGAGGGCAAGCTTGTTCCTGGGGGTTCTGGGGGTCATGATGATGCCTCCATGGGCTCTGCACCGGGTGGTTTGGATATTGTTGCCAACTTGTGTTTAGTGCTGCAGTTTAATGAACAGCACCCTGATTCCTTTTCTCTTTGAACACGTTCAGACAGGGTGCTGATGCTTCAGTGTGTCCTCACTGGTCGGGCCCAGGAGGCCTATTCGGCTATATGTGGTGAGGATGGCTTGGATTCTACGAGTTGGTTCCTGAAGCTTATCGTCAGAAGTTCAGAAACTGGGTAAAGGGGGATAAGCAGACCAATGTAGAGATTGTCCGTGATTTGACTTGCCATTTTCAACATTGGTGTTCTGCTACCAAGGCGAGTTCTTTTGTGGGTCTTTGTGAGCTTTTCATATTGGAGCAGTTTAAAGCTGCCTTCCCTCAATCTGTTTTCTTTATATGTAAATGAGCAGAAGCCCACCACCGCACTGAGGGCAGCAGAGTTAGCTGATGACTTTGTGTTGACGCATAATTCAATTCAATTCAATTCAATTTTATTTATATAGCACGTTTAAAGACAACCTCAGTTGACCAAAGTGCTTAACATGCTCCACAAGCAACGAAACAATAAACACAAACAAGGCACGATGTACAATACAAAATAACTGACAGTAGAAGAAGAATAAGGTCAATACTGTCAAGATATCAAAGCTCAACTTGAATTGAAAGCCAATGAATAATAGTGGGTCTTAAGCATGGACTTGAACGTTTCAATGGTCCGAGCTGTTCTTACATGAACAGGTAAACTATTCCAGAGGTTTGGAGCAGCCACTGAAAAGGCTCGGTCACCTTTGGTTCTTAACCTGGATCTGGGCACATCGAGGAGCATCTGAACAGTTTTGGTGAAGTTCGCTCTGTCGGAGATCGGAAAGGTAATGTTGGTGGCAGTATGAATCTGCGCGGTGGCGTGGAGTTTGCAAAGCCAGGCCTCTCACGTAAGCCTGCTCGTACAGCGCGACAAGACGGCAGTACGATATGCAACTACTGCTGTGATGAGGGTCATTGGAAAGACCAATGCCTGCTATTAAATATATATATATATATATATATATATATATATATATATATATATATATATATATATATATTTATATATATATAACTATGCCTTTTCTGTTCCATGTTCAGTCTCAGAAAAGCCTGTTTGTATGGCCTCTCTCTGTGAGGAAGAAAAGAGAGAGGAAGTGATTGGTTGCTGTTGTTGCTATTTCCGGGATTCTGATTGGCCAACGTGGGCTTGAGCTTCTCGCTACACCGCCACCTACAGGTTTGGCAGGCTCTTGCCGGCATTGACGGCATACACACACGGGTACGTGTAAACGAACCCTTTTCTGAAAACTGACAGCTGGGCACGATGTCATTTTTGAAAACGGAGAGGTTGAAATGTCCGTTTATGAAAATAGCCGGCCACGTGTAAACGTAGCATTAAGCTGCTGTATCCTCTGTCTCTTCTCTCTGCTCTGGCTGTACTCACAGGCACACCAAGGTTTGGTTATGTTTGGTCAGGTTGTCCTAGGTTTGCTTTTTGCACACCCTACACCACTGACGCTACTGATTTCCACATCCCATTCTGTATATAGTTAATTTGGTCTAATTTGGTTCAATTTGGTTTAATAAAGTATTGTTATTGTCTCCCTCTTTGTGTATGACCACCTGAGCCAGGTCACGACAGCGCCTAATTATGTATTTTGCGGTATGTACAAAAAACGCCCGTGACAGCGCACCTAAAAGCAGGTGTAATCGAATTTCCGACTCAGCGTTCACATTCCATTCCAGCAGTTGTTAAACTCCTCGCTACATTACAAATATCGGCATCAGGATCATTTATTTATATAACAGTCATAGCGTCAGCAGGGGGAATATCGCAGTCTGCACTCAGCCCTATCATAGCACCAGTACCTAACGCTTTGCTACAGCGCACTAGTCAATACATACATTTCCCCACCACTAATGCCGAAATAACACGCATCAAGCTGTTACCTCATAAGCAAGCACATAAACTTTGTTATTGCTAAATCTTTGTTTTGTCTGACTTGGTGGCTGATCCGTGATGGAAAGAGAGAAGGAGGCCCATTCAATTGCGCTTTTAAATGCGCACAATTTACGGTGTAGTGGGCGGAAAAAGGCGCTGATTACCCGATGAACGGCAGGTTTGGTAAATCCGACATAAGCTTACGTATCACAAAAAAAAAACATTTATTTTTATGTAAGGATATACAAACAGCCACCAATAATAACAGACGTAAGAAATGAGCACTTTGAAGTGCAGAGAAATTATTAAGGTGACAAAGTTTTTGCTACATCCACAAAGAATAAACAAAGGAATGCATCGGAACAATCATAAAGTACAATACTCTTGAGTTACTAAGAAGCTTTCTAATTATAAATGTATATTTTAATGATTGAGGGTAAGGTACTTAAGGTATTTTCTTTTACTGGGGACATTAGTCCTATTAAATGTGCAAAGTTGACCAAACGTGAGATAAAACTGCACTTCAAATGTTGGCTAATAATAAAAAGGTGAAAGGGGAGAGTATAATTAATGGTTTATAGGATAGTACTGGTGAGGTACTCCAATTTGACACTACTGAATGATAGACATTTACATTTCATTAATGTGTTTGCCCCCAAACTTTACTCACTTTAAACACTAAATACATTTTAGATAATAGGCTACAATGTATTACTATGAGAATTGTAATACACTGATGAAACATGATCCGTGAAAAAAATGTCAGTGAGTGACCAGTAATTATTAAGTTTTAAAACTTAACTATAAAATAAAATAAAATATTTTTAATGGGTCATAATTATTGTTATAAAACATTATGGATATTTACGAGTGCTTATAACTATAATTATACAGTGCTTCAAGCGCATTATGCATTATAAGTATCTTTTTATAATGCATTATAGACATGGGCGTTGTAGAAATTGTTACCGATATGGTATATGGTTTATAAAATCTTGGTCCACCAAGTATTTCTCATTTTTCTTTGATAAATCTGTTGTCAAGAACAGAAGAGAGTGGTGGAGGAAGAGAAGAAAAACATGGGAGAAGGAAACAGAGGAAGGAAGAGGGCAAGACTTGAGAATGAAGAAAAAAAAGTGCAGCTTGTTCAACTCTGAAACTAAACATCACTTCCTCCTCTGAATGTCCTTCCTTTGTTTAGGTTCTTTTAGGGCTGGGAAAAAAAATCGATTTGATTTAAAAATCGAGTTGGTACGTCAAATCGATTCATATTTTCAAAAAATCGATTTTTTTTTAATCCAAATACAGTATAAATAATTTGGATTGTTTAACAATCTTTGTTGCACACTGCACAGTGACTGTTCACTTAGAGAAAGGGTTTGCCTTTGCAATTTTGTTTATGTTGATGCACTTTAATTAAATACAATAAATATATATTTTTAAAATATATTTACAGTTCGCAGTTATTTTGTTTTAAATGGAAGGGGGGGGAAATCGAATCGTAAATCGAGTTTTTTATAAAAAAAAATCGCATTTTTTTAGGGAAACAAATCGCCCAGCTCTAGGTTCTCTCTCCTTCGCTTTTCATACCTCCTCCTCCTCCCTGCTACTGTTGGAGATCAGTGCCAAGCAATAGAGCTCTTCCGATTATGGAAGTGAGCGCATGTTTGGAGACAGGGAGGGAAAAGCAGCGCTGTAGGGCATGACTGATGCTTTGTTGGTATTGTGTGTCTTGTTTATGGATAAAAACCAAGGCCTGTAAAATATTTCTGTTCAAATCCTATGTCTTCATATTTTCAGCCCTTGAAATTACTTCAGTTTTACAGCCTGAAAATCACATTATCTGGGAAGCAATATTTGGACATTTATTCACAGGCAGCCCAAACTTTGTCGGGTGGAAGACAAACATGTCAATATGACTGAACCATTACAAGTTTGTACGGCATGTCCTAGATTTGGAGAAAAAAAAAGTGTGAAAAGACTGAAATTAAGGGTAGCATAAACTTTGACCAAAATCTAAGAGGGTGCACCAACTCTCTTCCTGGATTTTGACCCAGAATGAGCCAGCTGCATGTCATTTGGCTCAGACCCCCCCCCACTCAGTGCTCCTCATGAAGAGAAGGGGGTAATTCAGGGTTAGTGAAGTGAACCTGTCGAGTGATTTTAGTTTGGGGTAATTGTTTTTACATTGACTCGGGCATGTTAGATAGCAAGCACAGTCTACATTTTGAAAAATATGTGTTTTGCTTAAATATCTGATCCTTCTGCTATTCTAAACACACCATTTTGGCTGTTTATAGCATTATGTCTTTTAATGTGACAAAAACACTAAATAATAATTTTGACTATGTATTGGTATATATTTTACAGTGGTGTAAGGTGCTGGAAAAAGCTTTAAAATGGAGCTTGAAAGTGCTTGAAAAGTGCTTGAGTTTGACGTTGGAAGAGGTGTACCCTGCAGATACACCGATGTGATTGGTGCAGCTCGGCTACGAGGGCATAGTTAACGAGCACCGTTACTCAATGCCAGAGTGAATCGCTGAGCAAATTCAAATTGTGCGCTCGCGAGAACTCTGGATTTCCAGGGTAGTCTTGACCCGTCTTGAAATAAAACCCCAAGACCAAGGCCAAGTAAAAGTGGTCTGGAGACCAGTCTGGAGACCAAGACAGATCGGGAGTACTACAACACTGCCGACAAGCTGTAGTTCAAGGATGAAGTAGCCCCTGTGATTTCCTTAGCTGATTTTAAAAAAAGAAATGCCTAGGGAAAGACAGCAGACCTCCATGTACTTTTACAGCAGAAACATTTTTCTCGACATGACAAACATTAAGTGAACTAGACCTAGCAGCCGCTACTACAGCTTCCATGTCAACTAAAAATGACATTGGTGGGATAGATAGGCTAACATGTTATATTCGCTTGTTTCCCATTGCTCACAGCCCAGTTCAAACTGTGGGCCTTTTAAAGGATGTGTATAAGTTAGGGCTGGATCCAAATATTTGAATATTCGTTCGATTGGTAGGTATTACATTTTTTAATTTTGGGATTCGACTATTCTTTTTATTGTTCTTTCTCGTTTTTGTCGGTATTAAGCTGTTAGCTGTTGGCTAATTTACGCAGCGCTATGTCGTCCATCTCAGCCGAGAGCGGAGAAATGTTGAGTTAGGAGCGAGCAGTCGGATGCGTGCACAGGTCTGTATGGTTATACTGTAGTAGCCTGCTGTCGTTTTCAGGCCATTTGATCAAAACATGTTGTCCTGCAACAACAAAGCAAATCGCTTCAACTTTCGCTTTACTTCTTTTCTGTTTCTCCGCTGCCTTCACGTGCCGCCTTCTTGTGTCGGAAATGTTGAGCTTCGAAGCTCAAAGAAAATGGTATTCGGTACAGCCCTAGTATGAACAGGCAATAAAATATGGTATAGTAAAGTGGATATTTTTTAATTATGGTGCCTGGCTAGAATGGCTATTTCCTTTTGTGTCCTCTTTTATTAAAGGAGCGCTTCGTCGTGGAAAATAAATTGTGACAAGTAGAATGAGGTTGGTAACTTGATTTCTGTAACCCTGCCGTCATCTCTGGCTCTGTTCAACATGACAGCTTTCTGTAGCACGGGTCTTCATTTTCAAAAAGGTCATTGATGATGCGGGGGCGCATCAGCATACATCTGATCCAGTGACAGCTGTGCCTGGGAGCCATCGCTCTCACAGCGCACACCAATTAGAGAGGGTCTTGTATCAATCAGAAAATAAAATAACATCTCATCAAAACTCACGGCGGTTTTTATTTTTCCGATTTTTGATTCCCACTCTCCCCCATGACAACCGCAATTCTCCTCAGATCGCATCACCATCACCCCCCCCCCCCCACACACCAATTTTGGCTCCTGCATATATATTTTACCGGTGCATACACATACACAGATATGCCCCTCACATCTTCACACGTACACACACGTACACACACACAGGAGCCCACAGGAGCCCACAGTGCCCAGGGCAGTGACAGACAGTGCAGGTACCCAATCCAATTAACACCTTGATGAGGAGGTCTCCAGTCAGAGTGTGACTTACTCTACATGCACAGCAGCAGCAGCAACACACAACTGTCATCGTCCTGTATACAGGGCCGTATGGAGAAGTCGTTGCAGCGGGATTCTGTAGATGAGATTGTCCTGGAAGACGCCCTGGGTGAACATAATGATTCTAGCCAGACAGGTCAAGTTTTATATTTTACATCCATACAGCATTTTTTTTAAATCCGTCAATTTGTGAAATGCATGGACAAACAGTATTTATTGAACTTTTTGCAAAGGTTGTTTTGTCAAAACCCAATCCTTAACTATGTTATCAACTTTTTTTTTTTTTAACTGTAATATGTTTATTGTTTTTATAGGAAAAAAAACATACAAACGTACAGAACGTAGCACATCGGAATTTGCAGCAGCATATTACATTTTTACAAATTACATTACAAAACAGATGTCAAAAAGACAAGAAGTGGATTTTCAAGAGTACAAGAAGAAAAAATGTACCATATATATATATATATATATATATATATATATATATGTGTGTACCCTAAGGCACTATAAAGCAGCTCTGTAAAGAATCTCAGTATAGGGTCCCATATTCCATCAAACACATCTCCTCTATCTGAGTCTCTCCAAATGTAGTGTTTTAGACATTTCTCCCAACCAGAGTCCATTTTCCACACGCGTAAAATGGTAACACTTGTAACATCTGGCTCGCTTCTTAAAGGAACACGCCGACTTATGTCGACTTATTGGGTTATTTTGTCACTTATTGGGAGCAGTAGGCTAGTTGGAGCCGGTTACCTCCAGGATCTGTGCTAGGCTAGGCTAGCGGTAGGGGCGTCAGACAGAGTTACAACACGCACGGAGATGAGAAGGGTGACACACACACACTGCATGAAGCCTTGGTTCAATTAGATTTTTTTATGGATTTTTTTGCCAGTTTAATAAACCTTGCAGAAGCCGCGAGCAGATAAGTACTATTATTATGAGTTGTTTTAGTCAGGATTCCATGTGACTCTGAGTGCCACTGACCAAGCGGGAGTGAGAGAGAGAGCTGGTTTCCGATACTAAGACGAGACTCTCTCTCATCTCACATTTACCAACAGCACGTACAGCAAAAGACATTTCAGACTGTCCTGCCAACCTGTATACATTTTAACATCAATTTACGCAGTAACGTTTTTTTCACTCTAAAGTCGCTGTCGGTTGGGGCCGGGCTGCTGCTCATACCCGGGCTGCTGCTCCGCTACTGACACGCACACACACAAACACACACGGTGGATGCAGGAAAAACCGGAGATGAGACGACACAATGAACTAAATTGAGGACAGCTACGCTCGTTATTGTAAGTGCAATGATAAGTTAAAGTCCAGTAAGTAATTTATCAAACCGTATGAATGTGTGTCTCAACCCAGGCCAGGATAGGAAATAAACTGAACTAACTAAAGATCAACAAGCCACTGACACATATGTTCAGATTTGATACATTCAATAAATTATTATTTTTTGTTTTAAATCCACCAGCCATTTTCATATTATACCAACATTTGCAGCATCCTGAGCCTTTTTGGTAAGGTTACTAGGAAATCTCAGCCCAGAGTAGTTTTATTCTCCCCGAAACAACTTTCCTTTTTATTTTTAAAGAACTATTCAAAAACTTTCACTGTCTCCGCAACTTCATTGCAACAAACATACAAAAGACATCGCAACTTTTATCACTATTTTTTACAAAGGCTCCCGCAAAATCAGGCATTTAGGGCCGCAACTATCTAAAAATAAAAAAAGTCCGCGAAATCCTGGTGGGACTGCTTAGTAATAGCATTGGTGATAGTCCCGCATTGCCAGACCTTCCTCCACAGCGCTCCGGAGGAGGGTCTGGCTAGTCCACACAGCATTCCGGTTCCATTGCTCTGGTGTATTGGCATTTCTTTAAACCAATCACAATCGTCTTGGGCCGCGCGATAAGGGCTGCACGGAGCAACGGTGCCCTTTCGGTTCTAGCTCGGAGGATGTTTCCCGAATCGACCGGAGTTTAGAAAGCCAAGATTTCGACTACGTCAGTGATAGCACGGTGAACATTGTGGCATCAAGATGTAGCGGTGAGAAGAAGATGGCAGAGGAAGGAGAGGAGGAGAAGGAGGATGCTGGACTTTTAGATCTTGAAGAAACTTTTGAGTCTCTTGCTTGTGATCAAAGAGCTCACCCTGAGCTTCCGTTGAGCTAGTTATTCTCTCCCCAGAGTTGGAATACAAGTTTGCCTGGAATAATAAAAGCACCTTGATGAGGCTCTGTGCGTCACACAGCAGCATTAGAGGAGGCAGTTTGATTCATGGCCCTGACAAAACTCCTCTTGTTTATGATCACACAACATCTGTTGACGGTGAATCACTTCTTGTAATCAGCACTCTGCTGCCATTTGATCATTTCATCCGTCAAAGCAGTGTGTGTGTGTGTGTGTGTGTGTGTGCGCGTGTGTGTGTGCGCGTACGCTTAATGGCACTTTTTCTTTTTAGCACAACACATATAGGAGGTTCCACATCCCTGCAGTTCATTAACTTCTGTGTACAGTTGCACTTATACACACTACAGGGTTATTGCTGGGATCATTTCCAGTAATAAATAAGCCATAATCAGCGGGCGGACGCGCACACTCGCCGTTAACATCGATGATGGCGGCGGCAGCGTTCTCTCATCAAAGCCGACGAACATCAGTGAGCTGTGCAAACATCCTCCGATGCCATTAATTAAGAATGCACCGAAATACCAAAGACGATGATGTAGCAACTCAAAACAAATAAAGCTGGAGTCTGACCCTGAAAAATCGGAACCTGACTGTTATCCGTTTGTATTTGAAGTGAGAGCTTGTGCTGCTGCCACTTCCAATTCCGAACACTAATTCAAAGAGGATTCGTAGGCATTTTTTTTCTAGGTCAAACACATCACAACTTTAAAAGCTTTTTTTTTTTTTTTTTCCTCCCCCTCTTTTTCCCCTGCTGTTATTTATTTCTGCCGCTTTCTGCTTTACTAAATAGCACTTCTGTTGATAATGACAGGAGTTTAAAATAATAAAAGGAGGAGGCCAAGCTTTAAAGGTTACAAAGTGCTGAGCATGTGACGCAAAAAGCTCACACGCTCCCTGAGGAAAGTATTATTGCACTGAGAGGAATTGCTTTTCTGATTTGTTTTAGTTTATTTGTGTGTGTGTGTGTGTGTGTGTGTGTGTGTGTGTGTGTGTGTGTGTGTGTGTGTGTGTTCGGCCACCGACATGTCTGCCACTAAATCTTCTCCTGTTCCCGGTAGAGCCGTGAAACACAAACCAGAATGCCAAATGAGGCTGTGGGACCAAATACGAGACTTTGATCCAGAAGAGCTTAACCATCAGCTGGCCTCGAAGGGTGTTGCAGGCCTCCAACTGCCATGTGTTTAAGTGATAATCTGTGATATATATTTTTTTTCTTATTTTGGCAACACGTTGGTGCTAAATGATCACCTCTGGCCGGCAATCACTTCAGACCAGTGTCACAGTTACTTTGACATCGCTGGCTGACTGACAGCCGCTGCCACCACCACAAGCCTATAGGCTCCTTTGCTGAGACGAGTAAAGACACTGTAAATAACAGGCTGAGATTTATTTGCGGAGACATTTGTGTGCAGATTAATCAAATTTGTTACTATATAAAAAGTACGATAAATGATATGATAAAGAAAGAAATGCTGCCCTTCAACAAAAACACTGATTTAAATAGCGTAGTGGGAATCACTGTTAGCAAAACGAGGCTAACTAGCTGTCACATTCCTAGCTGTCTGTGCAACACGTTCTCACTCCCAGCTCGTGTAGTACTTGTCGGTACATGATCCGTTCTGCCTGCACGATCTGTTCCACGCTAGCCTATGGCTAGCCTCCACCGGGAAGCTAACGTTAGTTTAGCTAACAGCTAATTTGGCTAACCGCTAGCTGACAGCTAGATTCAGTTTAAATGACGTTAAGTCAAACTTAATGGGAAAAGCAGACTACAGCTAAATTAAGACTTTACAGTAATAACAATAAAGACAAGTATTGAGTGATTGTATTTGAAATGAAAAGTAGAACTGACGTAACAGCTGTTATATATGTTAACATTTATTTTTACGTTTTAATTTGAGGGTCTTTAAGTTATTACATGCTGTCTCAGCTAGCGGTTAGCCGAATTAGCTGTTAGCTAAACTAACGTTAGCTTGGCTGTCGACCGGAAGCGTGGAACAGATTGTGCAGTGTCGTAAATCCTCGTACAACAGCGCATGCACGAACATTTTGCTCATGTGCAGAACGGATCGTGCAGGCAGAACGAATCGTGTACCGACAGTACTGTACTTGGTCAGAAAAAAAAGCACCCTTCAGCGTGCGTACAGAACGCACCGGGCAGAGCGGCAGCGCGGCCGCGGCGCCGTAAGATGACATAGTATTGAGAGTGACCAACATGGCGTCATGACTTTGCGTAAACGTACGCGCCACTTTCCTAAAGCCAAATGGCGTGTTATCTGTACGCATTTTGAGCTATCCACGTGTATGTCTGCGCTGTATACAGCGGATGTAAACATACACGTCATGTGGCGTCTTATCGCGAGAACGTGCCGTACTATCGCGAGAACAACGTCAAGCGCGTGTAATAAAAATAAAAGGTTGGGTTTAGGAAAAGAACACTGGGAAAGGCTTTAGTAACAAAAAAATGACAAAAACACGACGGTGACCAACGTCACACGCTTAGGAAAACAATAAGCGGTTGGGTTTAGGAAAGAAAACATTGGGGAAGAAAAAAACAGTTGACAAAACGCCACACGCAATCCCAGCTCTCCTGGGTGAAAGCCCTGTGTTTTACCGATCCGCCACCCCAATCAACCACCCTGTGCGGCCTTTCATACTACTCGCTACGGCGAAAATTCACACGTAGGTCAATGGCGTCCGAACGGCGTTGATAAACACGCTAAAAAGCGATTATGCGTCTCGATAACACGCAAAAAACGGCATACGAATTGGTGTGTCATACATACGCCACTTTATGAGACCGGTCTGGAGTGACAGCGGTAGCGAGTAGTATGAAAGACGGAAATGTAGCGGAAGGAGGATGGTTGGGCCGGTGGTTTGTGTCCCGTTCTTTTGCCGCGTGTCACAGAAACGTGGCAGTATCTCAGTCCGTAGGGAGTTGGGTTAGAAACCGGAGGGTCACTGGTTCAAGTCCCCATACGGACCAAAGTGCGGAGTGTGGACTGGTAGCTGGAGAGATGCCTGTTCACCTCCTGGGCACTGCCAAGGTGCTCTTGAGCAACGCACCGAACCCTCCGCCCCCCCCCAAACTGCTCGGGGTGCTCCTCCAAGGAGCAGCCCCCTGACTCTGACCTCTCTCCATTTAGTGTGTAGCATGTAGAAGTCCTGACCATGTTTGTAATTCAGGCCTGTGTTAATGTGTGTGCAACTGTACGAACAGAGTGAAAATTGTGAATTTCCCCTCGTGGGATAAATAAAGGCATTCTTCTTCTTCTTCTTCTAATTCAATTCAATTCAATTTTATTTATAGTATCAAATCATAACATAGGTTATTTCCAGTTACTTTACAGATAGAGTAGGTCTAGACCGCCCTCTATAATTTACAAAGCCCCAACAATTCCAACAATTCCAGTAATTCCCTCAAGAGCAAGCAGTGCAACATTGGCGAGGAAAACCCCCTCTTGGGAAGAAACCTCGGACAGACCCAGGCTCTTGGTAGGCGGTGTCTGACGGGGTTGGGGGTGTGATGAACAGTGGCGATAATAGTCAAATTAATAATGGAACAGTTCTTCTTCTTCTTCTTCATAACCCCACCCACGATCTTTTCCTAACCCTAACAAGTCCCGTTCTTGTGCCGCGTGTCAGTGAGTACGTCCCGACCCAGAGCGTCAAAAGTGAAGTCAAGAGTCCCGACGCTAAAGGAGACTTTTAGTGTGAATAACAAACGCCAAAGGCACACAACCAAGCGTTCCAAGCAATAAACTCAAAATTTCTCAAGAGTAAATTTTGAAGGGGACCCAAATAACACAGCCAAAATGTTACTTGTATAGGATATGTGTACACAGAGGAAAACCTCCCACTGCAAGTTAGACAACATCTTAGAAAACCTACAGTACCAGTCCAGAAGAAGAAGAAGAAGAAAAAAACATGCCTGTCTCATCCTTGAGCCCTTTTTTATCCTGGAAAGGCAGCACTTTTTCAGTCAACATTTGGCATGGAGACACATCTCTTCCACTTATCTAATAGCGAATGATTTCCTTGATTTTTTTTTCTTTTTTTCTTCTGTTGACACACTTGGAGTTTGCTTTTACTCTACCAGGGTGGCTACAGATAGTTTCTTTGTGTGTTTAGCCGGGGTACTTTCCAACGCTGTGTGCCCAGTTTTGCTCTAAACAAACCGCTGCCGCTGCTTTCAGAAAACCTCAAATTCATCACCGCCTGTGCACCCAAGAGAACAGCGACCCACTTATCAGTGTTTACATCAGCAAATATAAAAGAAAAAGTGAATATGACTGTTATTCATATTAAAATGTCACATATTCTTGCTTTTATGCGTAGCCTGTCTGGCATACAGACACTCCATTTTTAGTTAAACATGACTGGAACTAAAGCACTACCTTGGGAACTCTTCTGTTGATCAGGATGATCCTCTGAGGTCTATGTTTAGACGTGAGAGAGCCCTGAGGCTGCAGTTTGTTTGGTTCAACAGGGAATACATTTAAACTACGCCGTGATGAAAGAGTGTCACACACACAGCATGGCACCCGCGGTGATAAAAGATCACGACAGACTATTCAGCTTCTAAAGAGAAGCAGCATGCTGACAACATTGGCAGTATAATACTATTAGAAAACACAGAAAGGTCCTTTATTATCCTACAGCTGTTGTACGAACTGAGGCCTTGGGAAACAAGTTAGTTGATCAACCAAAGTTTATTCCTGTGCCACCACCATAAAGTTCCCTATGGTACAAATGTCAGTCCCTCCAGGATTTCGCGGCCTTTTTTGGAGATTGTTGCGGCCCAAAATGCCTGATTTTGCGGGAGCCTTTGTAAAAAATAGCGATAAAAGTTGCGATGTCTTATGTATGTTTGTTGCAATGAAGTTTATTTTGTATAGTTCTTTAAAAATAAAAAGTAAAATTGTTTCGGGGAGAATAAAACTACTCTGGTCTGAGTTTTCCTAGCTCAGGATGCTGCAAATGTTGATATAATATGAAAATGGCTGGTGGATTTAAGACAAAAAAATTATAGTTTATTGAATGTATCAAATTTGAACATATGTGTCAGTGGCTTGTTGATCTTTACATTGTTAGTTAATTTCCTAACCTGGCACATTCATATGGTTTGATAAATTACTTGTTGGACTTTAACTTATTGCATTTACAATAATGAGCGTTGCTGTCCTCAGTTTCTCTCTTTTACTCCCGCTTGGTCAGTGGCACTCAGAGTCACATTATACTGACGTAAAGTCTGGCACGTGGGACTGCTGGGATTGGTTGAAGTTGCGGGGAAACTCCGGTGATTGGTCAAATTTGCGGAAAAGTTGCGGTGATTGGTCAAAATTGCAAGTCGCACCAAAGTCACCGTGATTGGTTGAATTTGCATAAATTGGCGCGATCGCGACATCGCGAAATCCTGGAGGGACTGAAATGTTGATGACTTCATATAAACGGACAGAAAACAATTGTATTGTATTGATACAGTTGTATCTGTTGTACAAATAGTTGTATTTCTGTTCTGTGTCCTCCTCACTGTTGTTTACTGGTTTGCTGAAGTCATTCCAAAATAAGCTGTAGCTACTACTTACTGTGAAGTAGGGTGTTCAGCTTAGAGGAGCAGCAAACGTTCACTACCACAAATTGTGGATTTGAACTTTTAAGTGAAGTCCATTAAAGGGTTGGTAAAATGTATTTTTCAGTGCTTTCAAATCACCTATTGGGATGGCGGGATAAAGTCATGCCTGCAAACTCAGCGTTGAGCTATCATTTTCTTGGTTGCTGTTGAGCCGGCTAGCCAAATCTTCCTCTGTCTCCCAAGCAGGTGTAATTTAGAGTTGTCATTAAGTAACAAAACAATCTGGTTAGTAGGAATTCGACATCCTATCACATCAGATATTATTGATGTTGTTTTATTCCAAAACTCATGCACCTGTTCACACTCCCAGACCATGTGCAGGAAAGTTCCAGTTTGTTCATGTTGACAGAACGTGCAATAGGGAGTAGGAATGGCTTTAGAGACGTATCTCTTCTGAGGAGTGCAATATGTCCTATGGCATATGTTGAAGTGCTGGTTTTGGATATGATTTTCCCTTCAGAGATATACCTTTAAAACCTCTTTGAGACCTTTCTGTTTAACTTGAAGTCGCTAGCGCTAAACCCACCGGACTCCATTTAAAAAAACAATACTTTTAGCTTGTATGGAGCAAACATATTTTCACATGTAAATCAGTAAACTATGTGTTTATTTCAACCAGAACTTGAGTTGTGATGGTTGGAAAAGTGGAAAGACGGCTTTTCACAGTTTTTTCACACATTTGTTTCTGTCGACTTTGAAGGAAGTGTATTTTATGATGCTTAAAAATTATTTACTATTTACATGGAGTCGGGTGGGTTTAAAAAAAGGATCTTATTCTTTAACAGAAAGGTCGACCTCCTTAGAAATCCTTTCCATAATGTTGTCGGACACTTAGAATATTAAATATGAGCCTGTCAGTGGCAAAACGAGCACTTTTGTGAGGGTAAATACAAGCTGGACAATTGCCCTATTAACTTACATAGCTTAGCTTTTTAGCTGTAGCTTGTTTTGCTGCTGCCGACTGCAGCGATCTGGCTTAATACTGGACCAATTTCAAAGATTGTTGTTCCCATCAGTCACTTAGACACTAAAACATAGGAAAATAGGGTCCAGGTTGAAGAAAAACAGTAGTTACCCTTTAACATACATAACTCCACGCAGAAAAATTGGCCAAAAACTATCAAGTAGACCTTTTATTAGCCAAAACTGCCTTTTTTCTCTCTATAAATATTTCTGCTTGTATTGTTGTCATATGTACCCCTAGTAATGCTCATGACAGATCACACAAAGATACATTCAAAATCCCTTTCTGTCTGTTTCATCTGTTTAGTGATTGCTGGATCTCTCAGCCCGAGGCTGGATGCTGCTTCAACGGAGACAGCTCATCACGATGAGTGACAAGTATTGGGGGTGTGAACTCGACCAATTGAGTAGGAGGAGAAGGGCGGAGCTGACGACACACTTCCTGCCTCAAGGCATGAAGGTACTAATATTAGCTGAGTGTTATCATGATCATTTAAGATTTTTTTTCTCCCCCTGAGGGCCCAGAGGTGAAGTTTGTACAGTAGCAGTCATCTCAACCCACAATAGGTAGGATGGTCAAAGGATTGTCGCCCATAATTCAGTTGTGTGTGAGCCCCGCATTAAGGCAGAGGGACTTCATCCCAAGGGCACCACGGTACAAAAACAGTTCCATCTTTGTAATGAGGTAAAAATTACAAAGCTTCTCTGACCCTGTTCAGATGCCAAGGGCTTTGTATCTTTATGACCACTTCCTGGTTGCAGCTGAGAGGAGGGGTGGCGATCGCTGGGTGCCAATGTGGTTCCGTCACTCTATTAACAAAAGGGAGGACACACGGCAGACCGGCACATTCATCATCTAGCCAGCAGCCGGCCCTGTGGAAAAGACAATACACATTGCTCTGAGCTCACATTTGCTTGTAGTGTCGCAGATGTGAGAGAGAATGAGAGAGAGAGAGAGTGTGTGTGTGTGTGTGTGTGTGTGTGTGTGTGTGTGTGTGGCTGATGTGGCTGATGTGGCTGATGGTTATATCCCTATGTAGTTTTGGGTAAGTGATGGCGACATCCCACAGATCCTCTCCAGACAGCTGGGAAAACTCTAATGAGCCTGTGAACCTGCCGAGAAGTGTGTGTGTGTGTGTGTGTGTGTGTGTGTGTGTGTGTGTGTGTGTGTGTGTGTGTGTGTGTGTGTGTGTGTGTGTGTGTGTGTGTGTATTTACCTGAATGTGTGTGTACACAGTCCTGTGCTTTTAAATCTGTAATTCCTATCCCAAGACTCAATAAAAATAGAACACTTTTAGAGCGATGTATCTCTTATGGTTTGAAAACGCAGCTCTTCATATTCCCTATATATAAATACATAATGAAATCAACTTAGTCTGAACCACAAAATAGGCGGTCTCCCTTGGTAACAAAGCCCTGCCTGCTTCTCGCCAAGCCATAAAAAAAAACAGTTGGTAATAAACAGTATTCTGTAGGGCTGTTTATTGTTAATGCAGCTTGTGTGTGTGTGTGTGTGTGTGTTTTGTGTGACTTTAGTTGTGTGTCATTCCTGACAGCCGCCCAGCAGGAGGGGAACGCCACACTCCATCTTGTGACCTTCGCGGGTGCTAACGTCGTTGCCATGGCAGCAAGGCTTGATGCTTTCTGACTGGTCTGATTTGACCTCGACAGAAATACGACTGCGGGCCTTTCATCTCCCCCTTGTCCTTGTCTCATATACAGTATATATACAGTGTGATATTCTCTCACACACACACACACACACACACACACACACACACACACACACACACATTACCATATCCATATGCCCACACACATATGCTTTTAATGCGGTTAAATTACATTTTAACTGTATGAGCTCATGGCGAGCCTCCCGTCTGCGAGACCCCCTGCTGGCCCGTTACAGCTCAAGACTAAAGTGAGACGAAGCTGTTTGAAGAACAGAGACTTTGCACATTCACAGAGAGCGCAAGACGCTACTACGTCTATGCTCCCTCCTTTCCTCTCTTCACTTGACTTCCCCTTGTGACTCTTTATCTTGGGCTGCTTCACAGGCTAAAGGTTCAATAAGGGTCAGATGGAATCACAGGATGGGGCCCGCTAGTGTAGTGACTCATGAGGATATATTTGACTATGTAATATATGGTGGTATAGTGAGATAGCCTGATATATTTGATGATGGTGCAAGCACGCACAGGCACACACACACACACACACACACACACTGTGGCACTATCTTTGTGGGGACCCGTCATTGACATAATGCATTCCCTATCCCCTTACCCTAACCTTAACCATCACAACTAAATGCCTAACCTTAACCCCTACCCTCAACCTAACCATAACCTAATTCTATCCCTAATCCTACAACCAAGTCTTAACCCTCAAACAGCCCTTTAAACTTGTGGGGTCCAGCATTTTGGCCCCACAAAGCTGTCGGGACCCCACAAGTATACTGGACTCACGGTTTTTGGAACCCACAAATATAGTTAAACACACACACACACACACACACACACACACACATGAACACACACATTCACACATATATGAACACACACACACACACACACACACACACACCACTTCCACTATCCTCCCTGCTCTTAATCTCTGTCTAGGCTGCATGGGGACCCTGAGTGCACGTCCCTGACGTTGACAAAGCGCTATGGGTGTTTTTTGGCAGTCGTCCTCCTCTCACCTCCTCCCTCAGCTACCTGCTCACCACTTCATCAAAACCACGGGCACCAAAATGGTGAGGGATCCATCAACTTCCCACGCTGAGAGATGATGTCATCAGCGAGGGACGTCTCCTGGGGGATTGTTGCTGATGATGGCTGACATGGATCAGAACCACAGAGAAGGTAAGTAGCCTGCAGTACCGCAGTGGAAAACAAGAATAACGCTGCACCAACTGCACCCAGATGTGAAAATATCTGTGCGTTATTCACAACGATACAAGAAAATCTTTGCTCTCAGTGGATTTAACAGCTGCTATTTATGACTTTTTTTAATCCTTGACCCCTCCATGTTAAACGTACAATATGTAACTGTCTGCCGTTAGGGGTCTCTCAACCAAAACAATGGACGGTAAAACTGGACTTTTGATGACGTTGGGAAGTTGGTTGGAATTATGGGAGTTTTTAGTGTTAAACACCTTCGCTGCCAGGTAGAATGCATCAGTTCACGGACGAGTTTACCCATTCAAGTTTATTCACGTTACATTTAATAACGTTTATTCATGTTATTGTAATAAAATAACTGCAGTTTCCCCAACATAATTACGTTTTTCTTGATTAGATTTTTATTTGTAGCTGACCAGTTAGCTAGTGAGCCAGCAAGCTAACAGTAGCCAGCAGCTAAAACACAAAATATTTCACATATCAATGTCACCTTTTGTATGGTTTCAACACCGGGGCGGACGGGGTTTGTTGTAACGCTAGCTAGCTACTAAACGAGGCTGAGAGACGGGTGTGGGTGGGGATTGTCGGGGAAATCTCCGCGACAGCGATCCAGGACGTTCGATGCCTGTTGTGCAGCAGCAGAACATCTCCCAGCTGCCCGGAATTATCTCCCCTTCACTTTTCAGTAATCTTAACTTTTCGTTTGGGTGCTTAACCCACCTTTTGTCGGGTTAATTTAGCTAACCGTAAAGACAGCTAAACACGAAGGGGGGGAGAAATTCGGCAGGGAGGAGATTTTCGGCACATACACCGGTAGCGCTACGGAGATGTAGTTAGCTACCGCTATGGATGGCCGCAGTTGTGACTCGGTGCTGGGTCTGATATAGTCTGTTTCCCGACGTTTAATTAAACTGCCATTAGCGCCGTAAGCACCAGGCACTGTAGATAAGTTCTGGCCGGGGGGGTTGCTATAATGAAAGTAGCTGGCTGATAGCTGACTGGGGGCTAACGGTAACTAGATAGCTATATGTACCGGGGCTGTTGTCAGCTGTCATCCCGACTGAGTCTCTTTGCGCTGGGGGAGTGAGGCAGACAGACCGGGGTGTGCTTGCTGGCTAAATTAGCATTAGATTAATCGTCTATACAGCTAACATTAACTATACTAGTGAAGTTATTCGTGGGTTAACTCAGTCCTGTTAGCTGTGGTCGAAACAGTCATACTAAAAATAACTATTAGCGTGTTGAACGATGTAACCTCATAATGTTACCCACAAAGCATTAGCATCAACATTAGCACATTGTAGTAACGTTAAGCTGGTATCGATATTGAACTTTCAAAAGAGATAAGGTCGCTGTTGTATTACTGTGATACTGTGAAGTGGGATGTAATTAATCACAAAATGATGCTGTATGGCAAAAAAAAAACAGTATTACGGTTACAAGTATTTTTTTCTGTGACATTGTATGATTTACAATTACTCCTGAACATATCATCTTGGTGCCAGTGTTCTGACGGAAAATAGAGTAACTGGTGGGTGAAAGGTTATATGACGCCACTGACGGACGACTAAAGGAAACGTGCCGTGTCTGAAAATAAAATAACAGATTTCTCTGGGTTTGACATTTGGTGGAAACATTTGGGATAGTGTAAGAACACAACTCATACAAATATATAACATAGGTATGGTCGTTTTTAGACATTTTAAAGCAGAAATGTTACATATTGTACCTTTAACTGGTGTTGTAATGTTAGTTGAATAGCACAAATATGTAGGTTCTCTATACGTTGGATTGTGAAAGACAATGAGTTACAAGCTATCACAAAGTTTTCGCATTCCAAAATAAAAACCTTTAAAAAAAACATTTGTCTTTTCTCTTTAATAAAACAAACAAATATTATTATATGTTTTCCAAGAGTGTAACTTTCTGAAATTGTTGTTTAGCTAAAGGATAACAAACATTTGCAGAACTGTGGGTTGTTAGTAGTGATGGGCAAGCTACTTGAAAAATTTAGTCAATTACATATTACTGTAGAATAAAAAAATATAAATAGAAAGTGTGCTTTATTAAGCTGCCAGCCTATATGGTTAAAAAGTATCTATTTACTGACCATCAACAGCTAACGTTAACTTAGCTGTGGTGAGTGACTGTGGTCATCTTGCAGTTTTACAGAAGTCTTGCCCTCACAGTGAAACAGCAGGTAATGGAGGCTTGCCAGGGAGCTAACTAGCTAAGAAGAAACACCATGAAAAAGGACAAGAAAAAACTGCACCTCGTCTCTTGCACCAAGCTAACACGCCCCAGAAGAAATTGAAGAAATTGTTATCAACTCTCATTCAACTTCTGGTAAGACAACAAACAATGCGAATCCACCAAAATGTCAAAGTAACAGGCATGTCCTGGGATTAGTAACTGTAACGTTAATGAATTTTAAGATTGCACTACTCATTGCTGAAAAAACGTTACAGTAACTTAGCTAATATTACTTGCGAATTGATGCTAGCTAAAGTCAGTGAGTTAGCAACATTAGCTACTTAGCCACTACGTTAGCTATTGCCAGCCAGTGCCACTCTCACTGCACACACAGTCTAACATTCTTGACGTTGTGCTCTTCAAGATACCTTTTTCACAGCAGACATTTTGATTTGTCATAGCAGAAAAGTATGAAAAAAAACACAGGTTTACACTGGGCCCTGTAACTAACTATTAGTTCAGCTATACGGACGGGATTTACGTTATTAATGTTATTGATTACACCTGTGTTTCCAGCACTTGTGAAAAGGGTCTATACTAGCAGTTCACATAAATATTATTATTTAAATGTGTTTGTCGCAAGCTGCTTTTCTAGTATGTCCTCTTGGTTGTATGTATTTATGGGATCAGCTTTGCTATGTTTTTTTTTTTCTTTCCTAGTATATATATATATATATATATATATATATATATATATTCATTCTGCAAATGTCTTGTTTAAATATGAAATATTAAATATTTTCAGTGTTTACCAATTCCAACTGTGTTTCTTTTATATGTGTGTTTTCATCCTCGTGTTTTGGTATCTGCAGCATTTCTTGAAGTACATTTCTTTTAATATTTTGGTCTTGTTTGTGTTTTCATCCACCACAGAAAACATGAATTGTAAGTCCTACATGTACATACTTTTCAAGGTTACAGTCAAGGGCTCTTACTTTGCTTACATATCAGCTCAACATGCTTTTCTCTTTTTATCTACCCTCAGAGTGACTATAGGGCCTTGACCAACACTCAACACTACCCTCAGCTGCTCCAGCATATTTCAGTGAGTATTTCACCATTTTTGTGTGTGTTACGGTGTTCCAAGTATCCTGTGAAACAAGTTACAAACGGTGGTCCTCCACAGGACTTTGACATGTACATGACTGTGAAGTCTGTGTTATTGTGTAATCTCTCACTATAGCTGCTGTAAATCCTATTTGAGGTAATGTACAACACTTCAAGGCTCCCTAAGTACTCTTGCCTGACACTCATCCTGAATTAGCATTTTGCTCTTTTTCTTCATTATTCCGGCTGTGTCTGGTTTTCTTTTGGAGGTAATGCAGTGAACAATGATTGCACCTTGTTTTGTTTTTGTTTACATTTGAACTCATTAGGGCACAATTACAGTAATGAGTATAGATCCTCCTTTCTCTGTGCTTTTGTAACATATTTGTGTCGCTGTGTACCTGTATAGCCTGTACATCTCCATATCATTTTACTCTCCCCTCTTTACAAGAAGAATTTGGATTCCCTCGCTCAATTCTACAGCCCCTTAATTGATATAATTAGAGGATTAGAGTGTAAAGCTGCTACTCTGTCACTCCTGGGCTGCAACCAGCGAGGTGACAGTGCCGAGGCGGGATCCAGACACCGCCTCTCGGTTTGACACCAACATCCAGGAGGACAACAAAGATAAGGACGGCTAGAGGGAAAGCCCTCGTTCTGACAAGTGCAAATTAACCTGCCGTGCCCGACAGAGAACTGCCGCTATCTCCTCCCATTGCCCCATCCGTACTCCTTCCTCCCCTCGGTTCCTCCTTTCCCCTGGGCTTCCTTCTGAATTTTTACTTTTTATCCTCCTGTCTGTTTTGAATCATTACAACTTAAGAGCTGGCGTCCTGTCATCAACTGCAGGCATGGATTTTTTTGGTCCCTGCTTATAATACAATCATCTGAAACCTCTTACTTAGTCCCATTTACCAAATTATCCCTCTTATTATTGCCTCCTTTAAAGATCAATTTCATTTACCTACAACATGACACTCTTTCCTAGACTCTTCGCTTGCTTTCTGTCTCTATCTATTTATTTTTTTCTCTCCATCCCTCTCTCATTATTGGCGTAGCGGCGCGGTAGCCTCAGGCGTCTCACCTGGTGTGGGTCGTTACTAATCATATCCCGGAGCTAAATAGTGTAAAACGGCATCTTTATCAGGCCTTTGTTGTCCATAATACCTCTGCAGCACCCCAGGTGTGGATTAAATTATTATGTATCTGAAGTCATCTGCTGCTGCCAAGTGTGTGTGTGTGTGTGTGTGTGTGTGTGTGTGTGTGTGTGTGAGCGTGTGAGCGCATGCGTGGGTGCGTGCGTGTGTGTGTGATGGTCCTCTTCACCTCGAGGGAGCTCTGGCGAGAGAGGTTATAAAAGGCAGCAGGTTGGCAGGGGGAACCTATGGCCCGTGATGTTTATAGGGGTTGCCTGTGTGTGTGTGTGTGTGTGTGTGTGTGTGTCTGTGTCTGTGTGTGTTTGTTTGTTTGCCCATGTGCTCAGGGAAGACCCACGGTCTCGTGTCTAATTAGGAGCAGGAGATTGGTAAATAGAAAGGCTTGTTGGTCTGTATGTTAACATCTTACATGACCTTCCTGTCTAAGCCACAGAAGGCCTTTACTTTACCCCCACCCCCCACCCCCACCACCCCTCACCGTGCTGAAGCTACAGGTAGACTTAACCTCTCAGCATGACCTCTACTGTCATCACAGAGTCAACCTGAGTTGCGTGTTGTTCATTTGTCTCTCCCCCCCTCCGCCACCTCCGCCCTCCCTTTGTTGTCATTTTCTATAGCTAAAGCTCTCACTCAGCTCCTGCTAATCACTCAAGTTACACATCAGCTGTATGGGGGTGCGGCATACAGACATACTATGCCGTTTACACAGCTACATGTAGCGTTGCGAATGGACTCGCGTACGCTGATCACACACACACGGTGATTAGAGATTGATGAAAATCAACAGGTGAAGACTGGAAGACTGGTCTTTGTATCTAAACAAAGCATGTGTGCGTGTGTGTGTGTCTGTGTGTGCGTGTGTGTCTCTTGGTTACTCTTGAAACAGGGATATTGAGGCTGGACAAAAACACGGTGAGCCCGCCAGGCAGCGCCGGTCGACACCGCTTACAGTCGGCCGCTTGTGGCCAGATCAATCACCCTGTCAATCCAAAAGCAGTTTAAGGCTTGCTTCCGTTGTTGTTGCAGTTTTAGGTTCACAGATGGTAGAGATCAGTGCAGGAATCATAATAAGATGCCGTTTTCATGTGTATAGTATCAATATGACCTTGGCTCTCTCAGGTGCGATTGGTTGCCGTGCAGTGATTTGTCACTCGGCGTGGGTCACAGTTCACGTACAGTACAGTGTTTGAACTTTACCCTCTTTGTTGCCTGTCCGTAATCCCATCATGCTCCTCACGAGAGCTTTACTGTGAATGTAGATTATTCTCAAGTGTAAATCAATGTGGTGCTCCCTACCAAGAGACAGCCAATCCAATTTGATAAGAAAGGTTGTTCAGAAATGTGGGATGGTTTTATTGCTCTACTGGTTTATTTGGCCTACTTGTGCGGTATCAGAGTTACCATTGAAAATACTGTACAATATAGTGATACTATAGAGTAATAAAGCACTCGCATAGTACAGTCTTTCACAGTTAGTTGATGAGAGAATTAAAATACTTGATGAAGATTTGCACTGACAGACGTCCATCAAATTTGGAACTGCACAATGCGGAAGCAAAGAGTTTTGTTCACAATATTCCAGGAGCTGTCTTACCATCATCCACAACCTCTTTATTTAGTCCCAAATTCTGGCTGTGCATTGCTTTGTTGAGCCATAGTGTCCATCAAAAAGCCCAGTTAAAAGTCAGGTGTCATGCATATTCTTGTCTATTCTTAGTTACATCAGTTTCCCTGTGATAGCACTACATTAATCAAAACAAGAGGACTTACAGTGAGTCCGAGCCGTTGACTGTTTGCTCAAGATTTTTGGAACGAAAATGGATTTCTCACTAAACATCTTTGGATTAATATGGATTTCTGCTAATCTAATATCTACATATTGCACTCTCTCCTCTTCTTTCTGCTGCTGAATATTCCAGTGCTTGCCCACAATGACAAAACAACTGCATCCATCAGCTTTATTTCTTACTGGGAAACATAGTGTACACTTTTTTTCAATTGGAAAAACAAATAGATGAGAAGCACATGAAGACACAATTAGTAATAAAAATAAAAGAAAAAGCCAGACCAAAATGCTCTGATTTTTTGAGAATGTGTTGGCTCCAACATGTAACAGAACAAATGTTGGTTTGAGGCCACTGGCGACTTGGCAAAAACAGGTTGGGTGTTTATCCATTCCTCGTTTTTTCCCTTAAGGCTGTTTTCAGTCCAGTTCAGGGAACACACTGTGAGTGTTCTGCAAAACTTGTTCTTCTCTCTTCCGAAAGCAACCAAATGCCTCTTTGCGTGAGATGCACACAACGTATACTTAAAGGGTCGTACTCTTCTTAACACAGCCATTTTGGGCTCCTAATATCAGAGCAGAAACCTAATTTTGCCTCCTGCCTCCCGCTTTAACACTCACTTTATCATTCAAATTCTTTTTTTTTATACGGAAGAGGATTAGGGCCACATGTCAAAAAATGTATTTGAGTTCTGAGTTTAAAGTCAACATTAATCTCAGAATTGAGAACTGAGAATACTAAAGCCAAAAAAAGGCATCATTAGTGAATTTATAATTCTTTTTTTCATAATTAAGTTTATTTGCAGTCATCTCAGAATTCTGACTTTAAACTCAGAGCTCAAATAAAATGTTCACGTGGCCCTAATCCTCTTCTGTATTTTTCCCCCTCTCTCAACTCTCTTTTTCCTTACTCTCTTACTCTGTGTTTACTCGCTTTCTTTGTCCCAGTTTCTCTCTGTCCCCCTTCGCTCTCCTCACATTGACCCCCCCTCCCTCCAGATACCACAGCCTACTGATCAGAGTCGACCATTACAGTCCAACCATCTGCTTATTTGCCCTACATCTACGATTGACTGACAGCTGTGAACCTGAGCTGGAGTTACATAGATATGTTTGGGAGTTCAAGTGTGTGTGCTTGTCACTTCATGCATTTATCCATACATTGGTCACCAGGAGTTAGCCATGACCCACGTGTGGAAGCTGCCAAGGGTAGTTAACATGATACTACATCGTTGGAGCGCGCTCTGCATGGGCATCGTAGCGGAGACGTGTTACAGATGGTCACTATGTTGGGGTGGCATCATCCAATTTTCCCTTACTTTGTATCGCCTCGTTTGATCTGGTGCCATTGTTTCTTGCGGACTTTCAACCCTGTGCTAAATTCTCATCATTATTATTCTTCCATTTGATCTCTCTCTCTCTTTGTCTCTATCCTCTGTCTAGTGCGAGTCATCCCAACAGAACACCGGCAAAGGTTTAAGGTGACGGAGCGCACCGGAGGTCAGAACGTATTGTGTCAGCAATGACAAATTAATTAATAAGAATTAAAAGAGACAGGAAGCGAGAGAGCGAGTTAAAGAGAGAAAGAGAGTGAGTGACAGTCAAAGAAAGCAAACTAGAGAGCGGGAGACTGAAACAGGCAGATAGACATTATCAGGACACATGCAGGGACTTGTTTTCTGCCCGGACAGAGGCTGGCACTGTTAGTGAGTCCATCCTGCTCGGAGAATGAAAGCGTCTGTATCAGCCCACAGGCATCTGGTTGACATTGCAAAAAGCTGCATGACCACTAGGGACCTGTCTTTACAGTGTTGGCCTCTTTTCCTGCTTGTTTTCAATGGTAAGAACATGTGTTTGCACATTCCCTGCAGTATGGGAGGGAAACGTTTTTAGTGTTCAGTATGCCAGGTGCTGAAAGTTGAAAACATTTCAGCTTTACAAAAAAATCACACTGCTTTTTGGGGGGGGGCATTTTTAGGCCTTTATTTTCACAGGACAGATGAAGACATGAAAGGGGAGAGAGAGGGGGGAATGACATGCAGCAAGGGGCAGCAGGTCAGAGTCGAACCCGCGGCCGCTGCTACAAGGAGTAAACCTCTACATACGTGCGCCCGCTCTACCAACTGAGCTAACCCAACCATTATCGCGCCACTTTTAAAACATGTTTACATTACGTTATTACATTACATGTCATTTAGCTCACACTTTTTATCCAAAGCAACATACAATTGCTAAATATGTCAAAGGTCACACGCCTCTGGAGCGACTAGGGGTTGAAGTGTCTTGCTCAGGGACACACTGGTTCATGTATCGCAGTGGGAATCGAACCCAGGTCTCCATATCCACTGCGCCATATCCACATATCCACTGCGCCATCGCCACATTTACAGCGTTCTACACCAGCAAGGCCTACAAGTCTAGCAATACGCCGAATCCAGAAGCCTCAGATGAAATGTCTTTTCCTCTCTGGAATAATTTAATGAATGAACAATGAAATTATTTTAATTTATGCAACAAAAAAAAAGGATGCATGACAAGTTGATGGTGAGAATAAAAGGTTTGTATAGGGCACTGCTGCTTTCAAATGATCTCCAGTAGCCTAAACTGTAGCGTGCCATATAAATATATGCCCCAGCTTTGCTTTGTCTGCATAGTTTTTCCACTATGTCAATACGGGTTGTGGAATTCTGGTTGCACATGTTAAGTGCTGAAAAATGTTTGGCTTTGACCAAAATGTATATTATTTACTTAAATAGCTGGTGGCTTGGTGTTTATTCTACTGATTATTATTAAGGTATTCAACTTTTAGCACATTTATAAAATCATCAATGGAATTTTACATTTGTCCGGACTTTGTTTTGATCCGATTCTAAGTCCAGTTCAGTCCTTTGGCTCTGTTTTGCGTTTTCGGGCTAAAAGTGTCACCCCAGGAACTGAGAACCGGATCCTAAACGACTAGCATGGGAGTCCATCTGCTAATTCTGCATGCTATACGTTCCTGCTTTGAACTCTAAATTAACTGCAACATCTGTCGGAAACAAGAATCTGTAGTGTCCATTAGCGTGGCCCGGATGTTTCCTTAATCAGTGGTGTTGCTATATATAACAATGACCCAATTTCCTTTAGCAACCTTATTGATTGCTACTGGAAATTGGGTTCATCTTCGGCATTATCTTTTGTTCCCCCGAGGTGTTTGTTATCCGATCAGTGTGATTTACACGTTTCTTTTCCGCAGGCTGTAATTCATCACAGTTGGCAAGTTCTTTGCAGTCCCAATTACTGTATTCTTTTCACTCGTGAAGCATTTCTTTCCAAGCCCGGATCTTGGCTGTATAAGTTAGGAAATCTGTGCATGCAGAGAGTGCTAAAACCTAAAAGTGTGGTGATGAAGGCCATTGGAAAAGGGATAAGTGATTCAGCCGGCGGATCAATAGAGAAAGATCCATGCCTCCAAGCCCGTTCAATCAGACCCCCTGGGGGGTGAGAGAAACATTAGGAGACGGAAAGATGGACAGAGAGCGTTTTGCATGTGTGTGTGTGTGTGTGTGTGTGTGTGAGTGAGAGAGAGAGAGAGAGAGAGAGAGCGAGTGCGTATGCTTTCATTCAAGACCTGATTAGACCAGCAGAGAGAGAGAAAGAGGAAAAAATGTGGATCTTTTGTCTTGGTGCTTTGGCATTACATTCTCAACTGCCATGCCAATAAAAAACCCATTGTGCTGAAGTGAATTATAATAAATTGAACTGAACTGAAAAGAATTGGGAAATGGAGACTAAGTGCATTGGGATCGGGCCTTTTCTCTTTCATGATTTTATTTTCATTTTCTGAGCTATTTTGAGACATAAAAACACAAATGGGATTTTTGACTCGTCGGAGCAATGACACCGTCGCCTTGACACAGTGCTGAACTTTAACACCGGCGTGCACTCATTGAGGGTTCATTGAAGCCCGGTCTTAATGCCCAAATTACTCCATTTCCTCCACAAGATGATTGACTTTCCACAGGAGCTCATACTCCAATCACTCGATGTGTGATTGATTCAAATAGGATCCTCATCACACCGCTGCATTGACGTTAACATCTCTGGCTGCTGGTGTGGATTTCAGCGCTCACCTCTGCTGAGACGTGTAAGTCAACCCCACGGCACCCCCTCGTCCTTGTATGACCGTCACACTAACGCCCCCCAAGACAGTTCGGTTTAGCCCTGACGAGCAAGCGCACGCTGCAGCCCGCCTCCCATCCAGCCAGCACTCACTCGCAGATGTTTCCCTTGCTTGAATAATGTATCAATTTCTACAGAAACGGCAATGTTTGCATTTCTCTCTCTTCCTCTCTTCCTCTCTTCCTCTCTCTCTCTCTGGATGGTTCTCCTTTTCAGTCTGAAAATAGAGTGCAGAAGAAGGCTGTTGCTATGGTGATACATCCACTGGCGTTGCCCGGGACATTTTTAGCCACGCGATGCGCGGGGGGGGATTTAGCTCGCCTGTAACTTTCTGTAATTTCCATTCTAATTATATCGCTCCTGCCTGCGCTGTGTGCCACCGCATGGGGTAAAACAGGCGAGCGCGGCCGGGCGAGGATCCGAGTCGCTGCTCCTCTCCGCCGCCCTCACACACCACATCACATTTCACAGACAGAGGACAGACAGGGACAGGGAGAGGGAATTTTTTTATGTGAATGAGAAACCGAGACCGAGAGAGAACTGCCAGAGCAAAAAGAGTAACGCTGCTGCTGAACTGTACATGACAGAAATAGGTGGTTTTACAATGTGATAGAAGGCAGGACTGCGTTACCACTCAGTTAAAAAATCAAATGAGAGACAAGCTGAGATTAGTTGGAAGCTCTGTTGATGCTCGCTGGACTTAACATTAAAGACCAGCAGGGGGTCTCGGCTATCACTAATCACCAGGCTTATCAGCTGTGCACATAATATTACACCTTTCTAAAACAGCACATGATGCGGAACACACTAATGGGAATACTGTCGATTACAAATGCATTCTTTTTTCACTTTTTCTTCATATTCTATATACACTAAACCGGCGTTTCATTTTTTTAAACTAAAAAAGGGGACACATTTGAAAATGTGCAGTTCAAATAAATTCAGCTTTTTTTCATCATACTTGCATATAGCGAAATGTAGTCTTATAAAAAGACAAACATTTCTCAAAGTAGAGAAGAAATGAAAACGGAGCAAAGTCACTGAAAGTTATAATGTGCAAGAAATGTTTGAAAAGGCAGCATAACAATTGTGTATACTGTAAACATAATGTACATCCAAACATAGGGGATAGTTATAGCGCAAAACGAAAAAAATGTAAATAGGCAAAATAACTAAAATACTGTACACTATAAAACATGGCACAGCAATACTCATACTTCAATACATTGCTAGTAATATTACAGTTATAATGTAAAAAAGTATCATCACCTCTCAGTCTGTGATCACTTTTTTTGTGTTTTTACATCACTGTTCCTACAGTAGTGGCCACATCAGTGACATTTCTTTAACTGCATTATTTAGGTGAAACCAGTAATTCAATAATTCTAGAACATTTATTTTGAAGCCTAGATAATAAATGGTATATTCGTGACTATTACAACTTTCCTAAAAATGCAAACGTTTTAATTCCGTCCTGGGCATTGAGCCCATCGAATAAATAACTATTTTTATACAGGTGTGACATTTACTGACCTCAGATAAAGATGAAGTCTGTGATAAAAGATCTGTATTGTGTGACCAGGAGCTCAGTAAGTGATGATTGAGTCAGAGGCAACAGAACCAAGCGTTACAGTGTCAGTGTGCTTCCAACAAACTGCTTGTCAGATTATCAAAGAGCATAGGAAACACCCTCCCCGCACATTTTTCCAACACTATGAATGCATTCGACTGTCTGAAAGTGTGCGCTGTTATCCCGGGCAGTTCTTCCATCTTGCCGTCAAGTGTGGCCATTCGGAACAGCTATAAACACTTTTGCCTTGAGACACGTTTGGACTACGCATCGGAAAACCTAGTGTTTTTCAAGCACGCCTCGGCCTTGACCCTGCTAAGACCGAGCACAGTAGTCAACACCATCTCACATGTTTCTTAAATGTGGATGGAAAACTTTAGACACTTAAAGCTCCATTGTGTAATTTTTGGAGTTGATTCTTCACAAATATGTGCTCATTCATGTGTAATTACTTCCACCAACTAATCAAAGTATTCTCGTACGCGTAGAATCTGCCATTCAGAATCATTCAGAATACATGACGGCCACCATGTTGCGCCTCATTCTTTAAAATACATTAGCCAGAGGGACACACCTCCGCCTCTCGCGCTTTTAAACTCAGTGGCACTGTGACGAATGCCAGGGAGGGGGAGGACATGTAACAGAGTCGCCAAGGAAGTTAAAAAGAATTAACGACAACGCGACAGGCAAAGCAACAAAACCAAAGTTAATATTGGAGTGGCTTTTCCAAGATGGAAAGAGCTCATAAGGAGCAAGGATTTTAAAAGAGACGCCGTACTTGCCTGCTTTCTTCTCAAAAAAATTTGTGTAAATTCAAAGTTTTATAGTTGCTTGGCTAACCATAGCATGGTTGTGCATAACGCTAGAACGACGTCTGTGATAATTTTCCTCACGTCAATGATGAAAAAGGATGGTCTACCTTGTAACATAAATGTAATTATACGTGTCGTGATTTCCCTGGCAGACAACTCACGTCATGCAGTTGTAACACAGACAGCTAGAACAGCTGCGTGTAAACGATGGAGATCCTAAGAGCTAATTTCGGTTTCATTGACATTCTTCATTCCGCTCAGAGAAATGTATTAAAAACACAAACCTCCGTTGGCTTCTCTCCTACGCTGTAAACATCGCCTTACACTATTAATCTCGTACAATATACAGAATAACGATAGCACTGATACTTCACTAACATTAGCTTGCATATGTGTGGGAACCTGATAGCTGATGTTAGCAATGAAATGGTACCAAAATAACGGAAAACTATTATTACACTGGAAGGAGCACTCACGGACGAAGTCGTACTTCTTGGAATAACATGGCCACCGTAGGAGTTAAAACGCGCTCGAAATGGGAGGGGCTAGAAAGTAATATTCAGTTGGTCGTCTTGTACAATTTCACCGCTAGATGGGAGAAATTCTTACACAATGTAGCTTGAAGCAGCATCTTCAAGTTTGACTTGTACATCGTTTACTGAATGTACTGGTCTTTCCTATTGTTTCCTCTGACTTTGTCCCACGAGATAGAAACAAAGAGCTCTTGGCACAAGAGTTTTGTGCCAAGATGAAATACTGTGCCCACCATTTGGTAATAAAAAACATGGGGGGATGTATTTACAAAATGAGGGGATTCTTTAAAAAGTGTTGCCTTTAAATAATTCATGGACGTCAAAGGCCTCCCTCATTGAACCTCATGAATAAACCAACGCCGCGGTCCGGCTCAGTGTTCCACAGTGCAAGTTCACAACAGACCAACCTGGGGGAAAATATTTAAAGTTATTAAAATAAAAGAGAAGTAGACAGAGGGAGGGGGAGCCAAAGGAGCATCATAAATAGGACATCTGAGATCTCAGCCGTTCTTGCTGAAGTAGAAACATTTAGACACACGGTTGTTGAAGCTGTTTAAAAGTTCAGAAAAGTTAAATGAAGACAATCTATGCTGTTGCACGAAAAGAAATGGGATTTCATAGCCTATAGACTAGAAAAGCACAATATAAATGTAGTTAATTAACCATATGTAAAACTGAGTTTCTTCACAATTAATCCTGCAAAAGCACCACTTTAAATCTTGTGTTTACCATAAATGTGCTCAGAGGTTTCTAGGAAATAAGTAATTAAGCATGGATAAGCATAAAAAATGACTAATCGACTATAGGAAATCTTAGTCGACTAAGACCAAAACGACCCATTAGTCGACTAATCAACTAAGAGGTGGCAGCTCTAATAGAGAAAGCCAGAGATTAAAAAAAAGCATCCTCATCATTGAGTCGTCTGTCTAAACTGGAGCATATGCAGTGTTTTCCCTCACTTTGTGAAAGACGTACTGTAGGTGCGCGTATTTGTCTGGAGGTTTAAGCGTCCTTCCTCAAGAAAATGTGACATTTTTCCCTACACGTTGTACGTCTCCATGTGGGCTTTTGCATCTCTTTGTAGTCGCGTTGTGTCCCTTTGTGGTAGTTTTGCGTCCCTTTCTTTTGTCATCATTTTTGGACAATATAGTATAGTATCATACCGTATCTGTGTCTAAAACGTTGGAAAACACTAGAACACTCAAAAAGCTTAAAGACAAAACTTTGTTTTAAAAAAAAAAGTCATTATTCAATCATTAGATCTGAGTTTTTAGTTACATTCATTCGACTGAGGTGACGAACAAAAAGGCTCAGGTGCTGCACCTAAACCTTATAATGGCAGGGGAAAGCCTGCAAATGCAAGGGAATGAGAGGGCCTGACTGATGTAGCCGTTCCCTTGTTGACCACAGCATCTTGTATTTCCTAGCGTCATTTTACACTCCATTAGGGCTGCTGATGTTCATTAAAGATGACTGCCCTTCAGCAGATGTGGCATCACAAACTAATTACAACTTTCAGCAGCCGACGCCCTCAACCCTCATTCACTGTCATGGTACCTCGAAAGAGAGAGAGAGAGAAAAAAAACACACACACACACACACACACAACGTGGCCCAGGGTATCAACTAGGATTATGTCGCATGGGTAGACACATTGTTTTGAAAGTTTAGAAAGAGTCGGAACACCTGCACCCTAGTGAAAAGTCAGAAGGGCTTTTGTTCAACAAGTGCTCAGCGCAGGAAACTCTTCAGTTAAGCAACCGTCTTCAGTCCGGCTGCATCTTTTATTTCAACATATCACCCCGTTTTAAATTATTCACTATCACTTGCATTAAAGCTATAGGTTTGCAGGAAAGCTTTGCTTTCCTTTCCATAGCCATGCAGTCTCAGTGATCCATTATCTAATTCCCTGCATTATCTTAATCCCTCTCCTGGTTACTTATTTACCCACTTGGGAGAAAAAAAACAATTATTGGAAATTAAACTACTTGTGTTACTCCTCTTTTAATTCTGCCTTAACCTCTGGTCCGCCAGGGCACCCCGATTGTAATTTGTGCGTCCTCATATTCGTTTTACTTACAAGGGAAATGTATAACCAGCTGGAAGACAATGATCATATATATATATATATATATATATATATATATATATATATATATATATATATATATATATATACACATATACGTATATTACGAGAAAGGCAATGTATTGAATCAGTGCAAATGCCGAGTCTTGCACTCTGAGCTAAGTGCTGTCCTCTGCATACTAACATGCTAACAATGACAACTCTTAACAATCAATCGCTCAATCCATTTTATTTGTCACATGAAATTGTACCAGGTACAATTGCAGTGAAATGTAATCCCATCAGCTCCTTAAATGTGTGCATGATTCATCATGAAGCAGAATGTGGCCGTCAGATCGGCACACAGAAAAACAGTCACCCGGTTTAATGGCATGGGCACTCCAGGATCCAGCCAAATCTCGGCGATATACTTACTCTGATATTTACATTTGACTTCCCAACCCTGATGGGACTCAAGTTTAGCATGTTAACGTGCTTACATTTGGTAATTAGCACCTACTGAAATGTACCGCTACCTGCTAATGGGAATGTCAATAGTTTTGCAGGTATTTTGGTCATAAACTTCATGGCAGTCCATTCAATAGCTGTCGAGATATTTCCCTCAAGACAGGGGATCAGTAGGACACATCCTGTGGGAACAATGAATGTCCGTACAATAATGTGTGCCAATCCACCAGGTATATGTTAAGATATGCCACTGGATAAGTAAAAACCTTGACCTGCTGGAAGCGATATAGAGAAAAAGACAGGGGATCACCAAAATGCATTAGAATCTATCCTCTGGGGACCATGAATACACAAAGTTCAAAGTTTAATAGCAATTCATCCATCCAGTTGATGAGATTTTTCCGTCTGAGTCGAAGTGGTGGCAACATCCCAGGAGCAATAGCTAAAAAGGTAGAAACCACAAAACTGATTGTACACTGGGAAATTCACAGTTCAACCGAGCCTCATCTTTCTGTTTGAAACCAAATTCTGGTTGTGTCCAAACATCCCTTTTTTAGGAAAAGTTTTCTTTTCAGATGCACACATGCTGCATCACTTCTGGCACTAATGATATGCTGTGACCACACTCTACATGCCATTTCTTACAGGGAGGGAATAACTTTCCTCTGTGGGTCAGCATTTCATGAATCCTTCTCCCTCTGTCTCTGTGTGCTCTCTTGTTGTTAGCCCTGTACACATTTGCTGTTGGTGTCTGACCCACTTTTTGCAGCCAGTACAAAAGATGGTTAACATGTGTCCGCTTGTGCAAACAAGTTCCCTGTGCCTTTAAATACTCCTCTATTCATTTCTAGCACAAATGACCTTTTTTTTGCATGCTGGTTTTTGCTTTTGGCAAAGTGCTATTTTGAATTGGCCTATGACAAACATACAATATTAATTGAATTAGTTGGCCTACTTCTGTTAAGATACCACTGAATGCAGGTGTTAGTATTTTATTTTGCCACTTTTAGCTTCAGCAGAAGGCCGGTGCAGATTATATTCTTGGATTTTGTCTATTTGTGGCTTTGGCAAAGGGCCTTGCGTCTTTCTCTGTGAGTTAACATTAGCAGTGCTAAACAGAAATCTTTTTAGTGCTACTAAAAGTACTCCCAGTGCAGCACAGTACAGTGATGCCTTTTGCTTGTTTTATCAGCCGAGAAAAACGTTAGTATTTTGAACATTTGGTATAAATAGTCTACGCCATATATAGCGTGGCGTATATATATTTATATTAAGCATTTTCAGCATGCTTCACTGATGATTATCCTCATTTGGCCTCGTGTTAAAGTGGATATTGCATATACAAATGCACACAATAGCAAATATAAAACACTGCAGTATTTGTATTTAGCGCGAGAGTGAAATCAATAGGATTCTGGACCCCCTACCCCCTCTCTCCCAGTCTTTGTGTGTGTGTGTGTGTGTGTGTGTCTTTCTCTCACTCACACACTCTCCTCTTTCTCTCTCTCTCCGTCTTCCTCAATCCCCTCCTCACCCTGATTGGGAGCAAAGCAGGCAGGCTCAGTTCCACGGGAGGGTCTCTCCACAGCAGATAATGGTCCATTCCACTCATTTTGGCTTCCTTTTTATTTGTTCACATCAACATCAAAGCCTGTCCATTTCCTCCGTCAGGGAACAGGGCTTTAAGTCTTTGACTGATCTGCCTCGTTCAATCGTAGCGCTGCCCTGGCGATGTCCATCCCTCATCGCTTGTGCAGCAAACACACACATACAAAGGCTGTCACACATAAATACATGCAGCTACACATGCTCACACACAGGGGACAAGGAGCTGCATAGACACACATTGTACATGTATAGGAAAGCCTCACATTTCAAAACCCATATTTGCTCTCTAACACACGGTGTGATTGAGGTTGTTCCCGGCATTTGTTATCGCTTCACGTATTTCAGATCTTTGTTGTCTAGAGAGGGTTGTTTTAACTTTAAATGTTTCTTTATTGATTGCATTTGGCGTAATCGTTTGGCACCATTGCCTGGCATTTGACAGTTCTTCCTGCGGATGAGACATAACAGTGTGGGACAGCTAGCTTTTTCCCATCCACAAAATACCCCAAAACAAGCCTTCACTGCTTACTTACTGCACAGCCGGATAACAGCTCTTTTGATCTAATGCATTAGCATTTCTTGAGCTCTATTTACAGTAACACACTTTCAATTGTTTTCTCTGACGGTCCCAATTTCTGACAGATGTGCACATGGAAAACTCTTGTGCCAGAAAGTGTGTTGCGTTACTATGGCAATGATGAGCTGTGGTAACCAGTCTTAGCTGCGGCATTATAGAGTAGAGGATTTCAGGTGCCACTGGTTCTGAAAGTCATTTTGTCCCATGATTTCTTATCAACAAAGTTGAAAAATGTAAAACTGGCATGCATAACATAAACCTATAGGATGGTTGCATTGTCTGTCCAACAATAACCTCTTCTATTCACACATGGGCTTAATCGGACATTACACAGACCTTTTACTAGAGAATTGGCCCGGGTAGTCTGTAGATAAAATCAGGGTTGCAGTACATGTGTGAAAGAGACCGATGTTAAGTAACACTGAGGATATCAAAATTGGGTAAATACTTCTGGAAACAGCAGCCCCTGTCCTAAATAATTACCCTGGTCTTAGAGAATCTCATATCTATCAAGAACACAGTGTTGTTAATCGATTACTGTAATAAAAAACTTGGAATAAGAAGTCCAACCCCTTGAAAATGGGTACTTTGTCATGAAACAAGTGAATTTCCTGGAGACTGTCAGCATAGCAAAAAATTTTGACTGGAATTTCAAAGTAAGCTTGATAAGCCTGAATACCAAATAAAAACATGTGCTCCGCTTATCATCGTTGTCCGTGTGGTTGTTCAGTTCGCCTCCAAAAAGTCGTCCAAGGGCTTAATGCTGTGAGGGGTCCATTCTTAAAGTGCAGCCCCCCTTACACACACGCACACGTGCACACACACACACACACACAAACTCATATGGATGCAGAAAGCACAATGGCACAAGATCAATTACTGATCAGACTATGGGAGCTCCTTCTTTTGGATTTCTTTAGAAGTCAGCCTCTCCAGCTCTCTCTTAATTGGCCCCTAATCTCTTCTTTTCTGTGTTCTCTTTCTTCCTCTCTCTTACACATGCTTTATTCTGTCTCTCTGCATATCTGTCCTCTCTCTGTCTTCCTTTCTCTGTCGGCTCATTTCTCTTTGCCCATCGTCTGACCAGCCCCATTTCTTCCCATGCGTTTCTTGACACTGCACCTAATTACGAAACACACAGGGGCCATTAGCGCGGACCTCCAGCTGACGCCTGTCCCTTTATCCATTCATCCCCTCCCCTCTGTCGCTATCGCTCCATCTCTGCCCTCCTTCCTTCTCTGTTGTTGGTCAAAAGTCGCTTTGTGTGGGACCCGTTAGGCGAACAAAGGCAGCGCGCTGCAGCGGTGCTCAGAAAGGTCACAGTGATGTACGGCCCTCGGCGCCGCCGCCAGGGTCAGGCCTGTCTCAATGGGGACGCACTTAACGCTCACACAGCCAAAAGTATTACGCCGTTTTGAAAGAAATGCATGTTGTCTTGGCTCTGCTTAAAGGGGAATACCACTCAATGTAAAAATGAAGGTTTTCTTATTGTCAAGTACACTTTATTTGTTATCAAAAACTTGAATCCAAACATGCAAAATTGTCTTGAGTTTTTCGAGTTTGTAAGCTTATATAACTGTTACATATTACATTAAAAAAAGGAGCAGTGAAAAAGTTGGAAATACAGTATACCATATATACAGAAAGATGCTAAATAAAATGCTTTTCACTTGTTTCTAAACCCCGTCTCCAACCAAATTTAACCATATACTTAATACTAATATTCTCTGCTAAATACTCTTTGGAGGAAACATAATTGCTGCCTGGAATATGTTCACTGACAGTGTTCTCCAATTCAGGAAGTATCCTAATGAGGAGTTCATCAGAAGGGTGGATGGTGGGCGTACAACTCACAGGACTTTCACACTTTAACAAGTCAGTTGTTAGGAACTTGAATGCACCACCTCCTAGCCAGATGTTGTGTCTTGACTTGGATTAGGGAAGGATTGCGGTTTTGTTTAAATATTAAAAAGTAAACACAACCCGTCTTGTGCTTCAAGTCGGCGTCTACGCTTTCAGTATTTAGCCAACACCAAGATCTTTCCCTTTCCTCACCAAAGTGCTTTGAGTTACCCTATCGAAACATACATCATGCCTCGGTTACGAGCTGCGGATATCGTTGAGTCCAAAACAGACACTGATGTGGACAGTGATTGGCACGCAAAGGCCGGATTAATCTGCTAGTAAGCCCTGAGGCCCAGAGTGAGCGGTGGGCTGCCATTAAGACCCCCGTGTCGCCCAAATTTGTTTGAGTAATAATAGATCAAGCGCATTTTTAATCGAGTGGCTTGAAAAAAATCTGAGACACATAGCGACAGCAGAGAAATTCATCCATATCCCCTTCACCCTCATGGAAACAAATGGTGATTTAACAGGCTGATGCAATATGTGATAATTAAACAATCATCCCCCAAAAATAACAGCACCAATGGACAATTGGCATCTAATACAGTGGCTACCATGTTTCTGAAACCACTCAATTAAAAATGCACTTTTTTCCAAGTTTCCAAATTCCTTAAATTCTGACTTACAGTGGCACACGCTTTCTCTGGGACACTGCTGGCGCCTAACAGAGGGTTTTCTATGAAATTGTACAGCGTGTAGGAAGACGAGCTGTTCAAAGTGCCCGCATTCATTGTCCTTTCTCTTGTGAATGGCGCTCTGTGTTGTGCGCGCTCTGTGAGTGATATTTGTGTTAGGCTGTGCGGCTTGTATCGGGGCTCTGGGGGAACAAGAAAATTCAATCCCATTAGTGTTCCATTCAGCCTGTGTCTCTGGGTGTGTACACAGCGCTATCTGAGCTGGGAGATTTGCCCCTCTGTGGCATGTCTTGTACTCCTGCGAGCCTGTGCATGAGTAGCATCTCAAACCAACCAGCTGTGTTGAAGCGGGCTCAGTTGCATTACTGTGAACTGCGTATGGCGCTGTAGCACCGATACTGCATGCGACACACAGAGGCAGCCTTGACCCTGTGAGTTGTGCGAGTCATACATCCGTCGGGCTCCTGTTGCCGATGCTGCGCCTCCTGGTCATCACAGCAGTCACATGTTAGATTTATGCCACTGCCTGATGCTTCATGGCTTTATAAGAGGAGATGAAAGTGGATCTCAATAGCCGGAAAGAGAAAGAGAGGGAGTGTGAGTGATAGAGGAAATAACAAGAGAATAAAATAGAGGGAGAGAGGATGTAGTGATGTCCTTTGCATGTAGCCTTGTCATTAGATGAAAGCTTTTCATGAGCAATAAAAATGAACGATTGTTTTCTGCAGTTATTGTGTGAAAGAAATAGGAAACACAAGGGTCAGTGTAACGCTTATCAGTTCAGTTTTCTAAGCACAAATGGACATTTGGAAAGAAAAATGGGTTCCAATATCCAATTTTTCATTTTTTTTCCGCCTTGACAAATAAAAAAATGGGATCTTTAAACTGTTTTTCCAATTTTTCTGTTTTTATTTAGAGGATCAGAAATTTAGAAAATTACAAAAGTGCATCTGGGCTCCAATTACTCAATGATGCAATGGTATTCTCTCCCTCGTTCCGCCTAGCTAAGGCCCTCCCCCCCTCCCCCCCCTCGAAACCATCAGTTGCAAGCACCTCTGACCCCAAGTCTATCAGTTGTTTTTTGTTTTTGTTTTTGGTCCATATGCGGTTAATGACCTTCATATTCTGCAAAGTAGAGGAAGAGAATACCATTGCAGTATTGAATAATTGGAGCCTAGACACAATTTTGTAATTTTCTAAATTTCTGATCCTCTGAATAAAAAACAGAAAATTGGAAAAACAGGTTAAAGATCCAATTTTTTTATTTGTCAAGGTGGACAAAAATGAAAAAATGTCCGTTTGTGCTTAGAAAATTTAACTGATAAGCGTTACGCTGACCCATAAGCAAATACTTTTCAGAAATTGGCATGTGTGACATCAGGAGCATGATTGCCCCCCAACCCCCCCCAACACACACACACACACACACACACACACACACACACACACACACACAACACTCAAAAACAACCCCCACCCCCAGCCCCACTCCACTTTACCCGCCTCCAAACGGCAGATGGAAGGCTTCATTACTGCTGCAGCTCTAGGAATGACGGACACACAAACACACACACAGACACAGATGCTGCTAAAAATATATAAGACCTCTGATCGTGCCCTGCACAGTGCTGCCACCATTAAACATACCTGTACAGTAGATGGTGATATAAAAGCTGTGACTCATAAATGTAGAGCACATACGCAATTCTCTTCTGAACACACACAGACACACAAACACACACACACACACACACACACACACACACACACACACGTAACTCTTGCAAGACAGCCATCACACCATGTCTCTGCAATACCATGAGCTCGTTGGTTTTGTTTATAGTTTGTCTCCCGGCACTGGGAGGCCTTTTCACACACACACACACACGCGCACACACACAAACACTCGCACACACTTGCAGGCGCTCCAAATTGTTCGATTAAGTGGGTCATCCTTTCCTACAGTCTCTTGAAAGAGAAAAGAGCTTTTTTGTGCGTTTCTAGCCGAGAGGCAATCGCACCCTTCCATGGTTTTGGCTGCACCTTTTAAGAGTATTTATGGAAATGACAGTACAGCACTCTGGAGGGCTGCGCACTGCTTGCTTAATGTGTGTTTGTGTGTGTGTGCTGTATGTGTATCCATGTGTGTATATGCACAGAGAGGATTTAAAAGCTCAGTTGTGTGAATATCGGCCGGCGTCTGCGGTCATGCACAACTAATGATGTGTATGTCCAAGTGTATGCTCTGGGGTTCTTTTTATTTATTTTTTTGGGGTGATGAGCTGGGTCTGTATCACTGGAATAAGACTGAGCCGCGACACCACTGCACAGGGCCGGAGTGGGACTCATTTCCAGCCCTGGAGTTTCATGCCTTAGACCGGCCCACTTTACTTCACAACTGACTATATTAAAATAATGTTATTAAAACCGTAGTATATAAGTCTGCAATAGCGCACTCTTTTTCTACAGCCTTGTAATTCAGAGTTTTTTTTTGTAAAATATAATTTTCATCAGTGTTGCTTCACAATGTAGATTTATTAGAAAAGTTAACAACAGTATTCTTTACAACAACACAATGTGATGTATAACAATATGTTAATGTAACAATGTAATGTATATAATATATCCAAACCTTGAAATGAAATTTAAAAAAAAGTAATAAAATGAAATGTATTGCACTTTCTAATGACACCATCATCCCCTTTTTCCCTTCATATAGTATTTCATATAACTTTCATCCTATGCCCTTTCAGTTATGGGCTTACTATATTTTCTATCCTAATTTAATGATAAAAAGCATAATGTGATTATATTGTTACTAATCTGATCGTGTTTGCTTGTTCACACACTGGGGTGCAACAGCTTCGATGTGCCTTGTACGCTGACAGCGGCTATCCCTCACACCACTGGCTCTGCTTCTGACACCAAATCAAATGTTAAAAATTGGCACAATTCTCAGCACAAATCTCCACTTTTTACAAAGCGTTCTAATCAGGTCATGTCAGTTTTATTAATGTAGTGCCAATCATCTAGCCTCGTGAGACCGTCCTGATCTCGCGAGCTCCAGTTTTCCACTCGCAGATCAGTCTGGCATCTTGAGGCAGAGAAAATTTGGAGCCGTTAGCCAAACGACCGGGCCAATCAGCGTTGGTTTTGAGGTGGGTTTGGTGGTGATAGACAGATGGTTTATCAAATCAGCTAACCAGGATTTTCAGACAGCGGTAGCCCTAATTCTGTTAGCCACTCACTAATGCTTGTTTTCTCTTGGATCCTTCTTTTGGAATATGGACCGGGAACCTGAAATGGTGCCTTTTATTCCTAAATTCTTGTTACACAAATAAAAAATGATATCCTTTACCGACATGTTGCTTGCATGCTGAGCTAACGAGCTATGCTTTGCCTGCAGCAGCAGGGGCGGGCTTGTGGTTGTATTTTCATACGCTTCGTGGATCTGATTGGTTGATTTGGCCCGTCTATCACCAACATAGGTGATAGACAGATGGTTCATCCAATCAGCTAACCAGTATTTCCACCCCTTCCCAAAAGTTCTCCAACGGAAAGTTCCCAGATGGATATGCCGAGCAAATGCGAAGCGATCCATCTGGCGGAGTCAGGTTACCAATCATCCGGCATCATTGATGATCTCGGGGCATTTTTCAGCAGGTCTACACCATGCTCTTCATTAATATTCATTCTAGTTCTTTTAATATTCACTCAATGAGCAATCCTACCTGCCCACTCTGGAGTTCTGGGCTCATGGCTGCTGCTTGGCTCTAGCAGCAAACCGGACTAGTGGCTGCCGCCGAAGAGCTGCAAGATCAAGTTTGATTCATAAACATGAACGCTGGTTTGCAGGCAAAGTCGTACTGTGTTTTGCACGACCTGTATCGTCCTGCACTGCTCGTGACCAGTTTAGCTTACCCGTGTCATCATCCGCATTTGTCGTTTCACTCTCGCTGGTTTTAATGAAAAAGTTGCTCAGTTTAGCAACATGTGGGCGCGTCACTGTCTTGAGCTTCTCGCCTTTTCAGCGCCGCCTCTGCGCTTTCTACTATCCATTTTTGCAGCTTCTTTTTGTGTCGCGGTCGCATCTACTGACTGAAGTGTACGAGGTGATGGTTTGCTTGTCTTTTGAGCAAGGTGCCGCCGTCGGAGGAGTCCAAACACGGCACGTCATAATAACCAGACTGCACTCTGCGAGTGGGCTGCATGATAGAGAAAACAGTGGGCTGCAAGAAAGAAAAGAAATACAAAAGAGTGGGCTGTGAGTGCAGGCAGCCTAGGGACAGCATCAATGATATATTTACAACCCAGCGCCATGACTGAACACCACCGGCCCTCGCCAGAGAGCCACTGAGAGGGAAGGAGATAGAGAGAGAGCTGAAGTGTCCGTCTCTTTCTCTGTCTGTCTGTCTGTCTGTCTGTCTGTCTGTCTCTTTGGACAGCTCTGCGGCGGGCCAGACTCCGTGTCATTGAGTATTTGGACTGATTCACCTCCAAGAGCCACAGCTGCACAGGAAACGTTGATGCTGTGTGACGTAAACAGGCTTCAGACTAAACGAGGGTTGATGATGAATGTTCTATTCCTCGTGTTTGCTCAGCGGCGGAGGCACCTGAGATAGTCTGGCTGTACAGCATACAGCTGACAGATGACCACAGCGTACAGAACGCACTGGTGATGTGTATGTAGGTATCATCTGTGAAGGATAGATGCCGGACAAAATGCCAATTCATCATAATATGGTGAAAATGTTACTCGACACTATAACATTATTACATTTAGCTGAGTCGTGGCGAGCAGAGCCGAGCTGGTACCAGCAGTGGGTAAGCGCCAAAAGCCGCCGCTTCCAAGAGATTGACAGGAAAGTGTGTAATTACGTGACTGAAAAAACGGAATCATGTGATGCCCATTACCAGAGAAGTCATTCAGCTGAAGGCCTTGGAGATCTTTACCATTCATTTAAATGTGACACTTTCATCTAAAAAGACATCGCAAACATTTTATTGAAAAGATGTCAGGACCCACAGCCTACCTTGTTTTATTCAATGTGTTTTTATTAGAATTATTTTCAAATAAAACTATTTTCTTTATAAAAGAAACAAGATTTGGTCTTCAAAAAGTATTTTTCCAAAAACGAGTCTTGAAAGACCCTCCTCCGCAGCGCTGTGGAGGAAGGTCTGGCAATGCGAGACTAGCGATCTTGTGACCGAAAGGTCGTGACTTCAGTCCCCTGGACTCTTCCCATGAATGGAGTCATTATACACGGCTAACTGACATTTGTAGGTACGCCTTATTGGGTGATTTTTCTTCTTTGCCGGTAATCCAAACTCACACACCTGTTTTTACAGCTAGCCCAAACATCATTCCCAGGAAATGTTATCATCGTTATGTCATCGCCGTTTCATGCCTCTTTTTTTCATTTTGAAAATATCAATACTAATCTACTAATCCATCACTTGCCACAGTGACAGGACAGATACATTTCATCTTCACCAGTTTGTCAAAAAAAAAGGACAACAATACAGGTGGTAAAGTGACAAAGATGTATTGGCCCTCCCAAGAAGAATGATGCATATTTTAGGTGTTTATGCCCTTGTCTGCTCTTTAGGTGCCAAATAATCTGCCATTAGAGTCTTGTTGTCACACTGTTTCATAAACTGTATTATAAGAGGAGTAGCATTTATTAAATCATGAAATACCACATTATTCAACAACAGTAAACAGATTTTATTTTTTTGGTAAATTCAACTGTGTGTAAAAATTCAAAAATGTCCAACGTGGGTACCCCTTAGTGGCAGCATTAAAACACTAATGTACCAGTAGAGCTGGGCAATATATCGATATTATATCGATATCGTGATATGAGACTAGATATTGTCTTAGATTTTGGATATCGTAATACCGTGATATGGCATAAGTGTCTTTTCCTGGTTTTAAAGGCTGCATTACAGTAAAGTTACGTCATTGTCTGATCTTACCAGACTGTTCTAGCTGTTCTATTATTTACCTTTACTTAGTCATTATATCCACATTACTGATGATTATTGATCTAAACTCTCATTGTGTAAATATTTTGTAATATTAATAGTCAACACTACAATATCATTACGGTATCGATATTGAGGTATTTGGTCAAAAATATTGTGATATTTATCGCCCAGCCCTATGTACCAGACATGTTGCTGCTCACCAGTACAGTAAAGGCCACTAAAAGTGCTCAAATTCAGCATAGTAGCTTTGAAATAAGTATTAAAGGGACAGTTGACCCCCAAAATCAAAAACAAATTTTTCTTTCTCTTAGTGCTTTTGATCAATGTACATTTATTTGGGTGCGAGTTGCCCAGAGTTGGAGATGTCTGCCCTAGTGACGTCAGCCTTCTTTCCAATATAATGGAACTAAATGGCACTCAGAGAACCAAAAAAATAAATAAAAATGCATTTCTTTCCAGAAATCATGACCCAGTTACTGAAGATTAGCCTCAGACTTGACTGTGAGCACTTCCGTGTAGGAACTATTTTCTTTCTGCCGAACTACACCCTCCAACTGTATCACCACGCAGAAGAAAGTGAGACATTGGAAAATAAAAAAATGTCAAATGTATTTATTTGTTGTGCTTGCTGCTGCCACGTAGTTCCATTATACTGGAGAGGAAGCAGACATCTCTACGGCCGACATCTCCAACACTGGGCAACTCACACCAAAACAATCTAGATTGATAAAGAGCACTACAGGTAAAAGGAAAAATATGTTGTTTTTATTAAGTTACCTTCAAATAAAATAGAAGATATAAATGATCTCACTGCATTCTTCAAAGTAAAAAATTAGAATGTTGTGGATAGCAATAAATGATCATTGTCTCCAAGGAAAACAAATGTAGGTGGTCGCAATGTTGGTGGTCTCATCCTATCATCTGAGAACTATTTACACAATGGTATGGTTTAACACAATGTGTTTTTGAAGTTTTTACCCCAAAAACATATTTGCAGAAGGAGACTTTAACGTATATTATGGATGTGTGTGTGTGTGTGTGTGTGTGTGTGTGTGTGTGTGTGTGTGTGTGTGTGTGTGTGTGTGTGTGTGTGTGTGTGTGTGTGTGTGTGTGTACCTTTGCTGCGTATGTCTGCACTCTAGCAGCAAGGTTGACATGAAGCTGAGAGGGAGTGTGAAGGGCACAGCACCTCAGGAGGAATGACACAACACATGCGCGCACACATACACACACACACACACACACACACACATATACAGCACACACGAATACACCTCCTCTCCTTTCTTTTCTTCTCTCTTTTCGATGACTCATCCCACCCAGGGACAGCGAGTGAGGGAGAGCGAGAGTGAGGGAGGAGGAAGACAGACTGATTGGGTAGTGTGAGGGACGACACACCAGTGGAGAGGAGAAAGCTACTTTATAGATTCACAGAGTATGGCATGAAGCACTTTCTTATTGACCTTTTATTTCAATGCCGCGCTAATCCGATTGTGTGTCAAAGTTACCCGCGGCCGTTTTTTATTCCCAGCAAACGTGCAACATGATTCTCGCCAGTCCCACGTGGAGCCTCGCGGACGATTCCCAATGCCGTTTTCTTTTTTGTTTTAAGCACGCTTTGCTTTGTTTTTTGCATCGCGGCAGATCGGCCACGAACAACAGAAACCCTCCTAACAGGCTCAGCAACACGCTGAGCTTTGCTCCAGTCTGCCCCGCCGCTCTGCTGTGCTCATTTGATGGTATCTGTTAGAGGGATCCCAAACTGCCACGCGTTTCCAAGTCTGTATCACTGTGCATCACAGACTGTAGACCCAATTCTTAACTCCCTCCAAATCCCATGGTCTCTAATGTCTTTATCTTATGGTGTGAGGGTATTTGAGGAGGCAGAGAGACTCCTGAGGAGCCAGGGATGTTGTCACAAGAGGTGATTATACCGCACTGAAGGAGGTACATTACTGAGCTGGCTTTATTGCTGAGGATATGTCTGTAGTGCTGACTGCTGCAAAGCCCAGAGATAGTTGAGTGGTCAGGTCCCATGTGCCTGTAGAGCAACATACAGCGTATGCCCCTACTGCACCATCATTCCATCCTCACTGAACTTTTAAGAGCATCAGGATTGCTCAGTGGTTACATACAGTATATCGCCTGACTATAGAAATGTCCCATATTTGACTAGAGTTAGAGTGACTTAAACTTGACCTTACATTTGAAGTTGGATGTCATCTAATACAATGATATTGTATTACGGCATGGTGTAAAATTAGCTTGAAATAATATCCAAAATGGATTCAATTTAAACCCCGAACTGCTCGTTCAGTATATCAACTAAATGGGTTTCATGTTAGCAAAGATCAATTTCCTCATCGGTGTTTACCGCGGCGTCTCGCTCCATTCCGTGCAATTTTATGTCGAAAATGATCATTTTCCAACTTTATGCTCCTTTCCGTGCTTTTGGTCATTTTTTACTGCTCTCACTTTGCCCCGAAGAAATGGCAGCGGGATTCGAGGTGCTGCTAGATTGCCTCAGATAATGCAATGCTCTCAGGCGGAGCACAGGTGTGTGTGTGTGTGTGTGTGTGTGTGTGTGTGTGTGTGTGTGTGTGTGTGTGTGTGTGTGTGTGTGTGTGTGTGTGTGTGTGTGTGTGTGTGTGTGTGTGTGCTGCCTCTGAGGGGAACGTTTCTGCCCAGAGATCCAAACTGATCCCCAAAAAAGTCCAACAGCGAGCCCAGACAAGCCCTCACAGCGTGCTGCCAACAAACCCTCCAGAGGTCTCGCTGTGATTGTTGGACCCCAGCACAAATCATTCAAGCATCCCCTGTGAAAATTGAAAAGCCAATTTTCAGTGATTTTTTTTTTTTTTGTTGATTTTTTTTTTTATATTATGTGCAGGAAATGAGTGTTAATTGGTAAAAGTGCCAATGGAGCAACATGGTCAAAAGACAAAGGTATGAGAAAGTGGCACAGCAAATCTGCACTGCTAAAGACTTTCTGACGTAGGACTAGTTGGTTAACTACTGTAGCTGACAAGCAAGTTTTTAAAACTTGTTTTATCCCCTCTGGTATTTTCTTCTCAGTATTATACATCGTCATATCCACTATATCTTCACATAGCAAATAGTTGTTTGCTGCTATATTGATGTTTTGAATGTCGAGTACTGCCCGTTTTAACTAAGAGCGGCAAAAAATACCTTTCCTATCTAGCTTGCTAGCTGTCTGTTTGTAAAAGTGTTTGGCTCGGTCGCTAACGGCATAGTCTCGCTTTGTCAGACCTTCCTCCGCAGCGCTGCGGTCCGATTGGACAGATAGTCTAGCTAGCTGTCTGGATTTACCCTGCAGAGATCTGAGGAGCAGTTAACCATAGTCATCAGAAATCCACCGGAGTTTAGAACGCCAACACAAAGAAAGCGGAAGGTAAGGGACATCCGGCCGAAAATAAGGAAATCCTGGGAGATTTCCGGTGGCACCGGAGCAATCCTGGGAACGTCGTGGATATAGACTACTTACTAACAGTTTATTAATGAGATCTTTTTGTACCATCAACTCCTGTCTCACAAATGTCTAAATATTAGGGTTGGCCGCTACGGAAACCAAAACTTGCTAAATTTGTTAAATTTGGAACCCATGATCAGATTTGAAACCAAACGATTCCAATACAGAAATGATTCCGATGGAATCGGAATTTTTGAAACAATTCCAAGTAGGAGTCGGTTCTCGATGCCCAACCCTACTAAATATAACATAAGCTACTATAGCTTAGCTTCCCTCAAAGGTCAGCACTGTCGAGACAGTTTGCTATTAGTCAACGATAAAAAATGTGTGTTTTTATTAGATTTACTTCACCCCCACAAGTAAATCCACTCAAATGAACTTATTTTGCCAGGAAATCTTGCTGTTAAAATGCGTTCCAATCCGTTAAATGCTGATGTAACTGGACCTTTTATTGCAAAACAATTACGAAATTTGCAGTTTTTGTACTGCGTCCGAATTATAAAACATGTTATCCATGCTTATATTGAAAAAAAGTTCATCTGTGATTGTAGAATTATAAATTCCTGGCAGGACTAGACAGCCAGTGGCTTGGAGTCAGCATACAGAGAGCTCCAACCTAGCCAGCTGCTGAGAGCTGCCATCCCCAGAAACAGAGACCTTGGCAGGGGACAGTGTTGAGACACACTAGGTCCCCTCCTCCAGCCTGGAGCCGTGTGAGTTCTGCTCAGTGGAGGAGAGAAGAGAGCCCAGCCCAACAGGAGGCTTTGCTTGTCAGACCTAGAGCGTGTTGAGTGTGTACTTGTCGGTGTGTGTACGTTTCTGTGTCGGTTTGTCTGCACCAGTGCGTGCGCTTATGTGTGCAACGCGCAGCACCAACTCCGGCTGCAGCGAGATTTATAATGTTGCACGCATGTGTGAGTGTGAATGTGGATGCTGTCACCCACTGGGCCTCACACACATTCCAAAATAAACGGCTCCCACCGAGGATTACTATCGATCCGTGTGGAGCACTCAGCTGCATTTGGAAAGAGAGAGCGAGAGAGAGAGAGAGTGTACAATTTCCTCTCTCTCTCTCTCTCTTTCTCTCTCTGCCTGTCTTCTGAGGAATGTTACGCGTCTGCCTGTCCGCGGAAAAAGTGTAAGGGATGATATGGAAACACAGTCTACTAAAGTGTTACAATGACAAACCACTGCTAGCTGTCTTTCAGACAAATGAGACAAAGAGTGTGTGTGTGTGTGTGTCTGTGTGTAAGGAAGAGAGGGAATGGTAAAAGGAGACAGGGAGACTCTAACACCCCCCCTCACTTATTTTCCCTCTCTGAAGTAAGTGAAGATCTTTTGCTCGTCAGACTTGAGGGAGAGACGAGGTGAGAAAAAAAAGAGACAGTGAAAAGCAGAGAAACACACATGGAGAGACAGAACGGAGAGAGGAAATAAAGAGGCTTTTTGATTGGCAGCCAATACGCCTGCCTGTTTCCTGTCACACACATGACTGCTGACCCACCCCTGTGCCCGGCTGAGGCCTCTGGGTAGACAGGCTAAGATGGCAGCCCCATTTGAAGAATGAAGTATCATGAATGGATGGACGCCTCCCAGGCCGCTCACTGTCTCTGGGCTGTACGGGTGTGTCTGTCTGTGCGTATTTACACTATTCACATATATTGTGTGTGTGTGTGTGTGTGTGTGTGTGTGTGTGTGTTTGCGCATTAGAGTGTGGATCGGGCCGCATTTTTCTGTCCTTTTTCCTGCGTCCGACAGAGCAGTAACCGAGCCCCCCATGCCCGGCCTGAGCCCAACAGCCATTAAGATATTTCTGTCCGAGCCCGACCCGAGCCCGCATTACATTACATTACAAGTCATTTTTTGGAAGTCCAAGTCGAGTCTCAAGTCTTTGAGGGACAAGTTCAAGTCAAGTCTCAAGTCTTTTGCCACAAGTTTTTATATGTGAGTGCGCGCACATAAGGCATAACGCATGCGTTACGTTGCACATTATGGCAAAGGGCAGGGGACATGCAGCTCGTCATACGTTTCCCCAACGTATATATGCACCAATAAAAGAAAATAGAAATCCATGAATAAATTTAAAAAGCAATAATTGCATGAAAACATGTTGTTGACTCGTCTCGAAGCTCGAGTCTGAAGTCTTTTGGGTCGAGTCGCAAGTCAAGTCTGAAGTCTTTTTGGTCAGCTGTTTGCACGACTTAAGCCTGGTTCACACGGGACGATTTTGTCGGCCGATTTTCCAATCCTGAGAGACCCCACACACGGCGATGAAAAATCACGGGGTCTAACAGTTTTGGTCGTACAGTGTGTGGTGCGCAGCACACGGCAAAATCAACACATCACACACGAACCGATTTGACTCCCGAGCATTCCCAGGTCAGACGGGAAATCTCGCAAAATCCCTCGAGATCAAACGTGACTTCAGAGTAAACAATCATTGCGGACGAAGAGGATGCAGTGGCGATAGTTTGTAGTTTGTTTTTAACCGAAAAAAAAACCTTATCAAAAGAAAAGGCGATGGTCAAAGAAATGTCGTTACGTATTACACAGATTAATTACCGTTGAAATAAACGTTCATATATTCGTTTCCATGTACTCTGGTGGACTGCAGTTGTGGATGTAGCTATGCCCATCGACTTTATTTATTTTACACAGGCTGCGTGCTCGTTTGTCCCCGGGGGACACCACACACGAGGAGAAATCGGGCCAAAAAAATCCAACATGTTGGATATGCCAGATTTGAGATCGGACAGAGCAGTCTTAACACACCACACACGGCAGGAATATCTGATCAGATTATTTTAGGAGCATCCTTAGGATTGTCGGGAGGGGTGAATCGGGGCTAAAATCGGCCTAATTATCCTGCCGTCCGAACCAGGCTTTAAGTGCGACTCAAGTCCGAGTCTCAGACCCAAGTCCCCATCTCTGCAACAAGCGCACGTTAACACAGGTGCGCACCTACATAATAAGCTTTTTTAAATTTCAAATGTTCAGTGCCTTATCGCGCTGATGTGACCAAGCCTGACCCGAACCCAAACATCATTTCTAAATATCTGTCTGAACCCGGCCCGGTATCCATCCTCTTGTGTGCATGCGGATGTAAGATTAAGCATTCAACCCCTATTCCACCCCGCTACCTCTTAATCTTACCCTTAATCCCACCAGAATGACCACTGCACTTCATTTGTTTTAGCATGTAACATCCAGCTGGATCCTGGTGACATAACTGGAACACAAAACTTTTGTCATAGTATTATTTTGATCATTTCTGATGGAGTTCGTTTGACGGTTAGTAAAAGACATTGGTCGTTGCTAAAAACTCATACGGGTTAAATAATGTTGCTGGTTACACTACTCCTCCACTAAAACATCTGCACATTGATGTCAAAATGGCAAGTTTTGAAGAAGATCTGGATGGTGCAACAAGGCAGGCCTGCTTGGTTCTTTCAGGGAGTGACTGTAAAGATTTACAAAGAATACGTTTACGGCAGTTACTCTCTAACTGGGACGCTTTGGGGCCGATTGGTGGGGGTTGCTATGGACGAAGTACACACGGCGATACACTGCTAAGAGCAAATTATGCGCAGCCCATTTAAATAGCTCACGTTACTGTATTGTGTGAATAGTTAACTTCATTTAATATCGTATGCAGCGTTTTATTTCGTTCCACCAAAACAAGGTCCTTCCCGAGACGCGGCCCAAGACGATTGTGATTGGTTTTAAGAAATGCAAACAACCCAGAGTGTTTTTTTTTTTTCTCCTATCCTAGAATGTATGTGTGGTGTAGCCAGACCTTGCTCAACAGCGCTGTGGAGATAGGTCTGGCAGTGCGAGACTACAGTCACTGTAACCTTATGAAAAATGAATGCGACAATTTCCCAAGTAGCCAAAATGGTTTGGTGTGAATCAGGCATGACTAGGTTCGTGTCAGAGTCATGATGACATGCTATCATTTTGGCTCTGGTCAGGTGGCAATGCACTCTATACAATTTGGGCACTTACTTAAAGCTCCTGAATTCTTAAGTATTTTCCCATAGCATTTAATATTCAAGACCACATGGGCAACAATGTAAGCTTCAAACCATCCTGGGTTATAATTTATTATTATTTTATTTAGTTTTTATTGGTTATAATTTATTAACGTTTAACTCACTCAAAAACTATAAAATAAAAAAACTAATCTGCTTCATCAGGACTGTGGGGGTGTGGTATGACAATTCAACTGCAGATTGATCTCATAAAGTGGCGTATGTATGACACGCCAATTCTTATGCCACTATTGGCGTGTTATGAACGCATACTCGCTTTTTGGTGTGTATATCAACGCCGTTTGGCCTCCATTGACTTACATTACTTTGCGATTGCGTGTGAATTTACGCCGTAGCGAGTAGTACGAAAGGACGAAAACCCGCATGGGGAAGTTGGTCGGGGTGGAGGATGGGTCAAACAACAGGACTTTCACCCAGGGGACCGGGGATGGCGTCCCGCATGTCACGGTTCCTAAACTCAACCGTCGCTTTTCGTCCATCGCCACGTGGCGTGTGTGTTTGCGTCCGCTGTATACAGCGTTTACATACACACGGATCTGTGTACACCGTAGACATACACGCGTTTAGCTCAAAATGCGTACAGATAACAAAAGTGGGCGCGTATGTTTACGCAAAGTCATGATATCACGTTGCCGACTGACAGTGGGCTTGATAGAACAACACAGCGACTGCCGTCGGACTTTAATTCAAATGTTGCTAAATCGTGATTGGTGGTCACCACTGTGCCAACTTCTTTCTTTTTTTCGATTCGGCAGACTAGACGCTGCAGTAGCGTATCGCTGGCCCTTTTTGCCAACTGACTCCCACCCACTTCAAAACCGGTGAGAAGAGCACAGCCAAAAACAATGATGTAACTTTGGCAGCGTGTTTTGGATTCATGTGAAGAAGTTGATTGACAAAATAGTTTTTTGGGCCTTTAAGAAAGAAATCTGCCCAATAACGCACCATGTTTGTTGACAACGTCCGCCCAGCCCCACCTAACTCATATGCATATTGAGATCCTGATCACAAACTGGGCAGAACTGCGATCACAAGAACATTATCCTGCCAGGTGTAAATGCAAAGGTCCACGATCACTTATCCAGATACAGATTGCATGTTTATACCCAGGTGTAAATGTTTGGTTTAGTTTAGTTTATCTAAGGATCCCCATTAGCTGACGCCTAGACGACCAGCTAGTCTTCCTGGGGGATCCAGGAAAACAGCATTGAATGGAGTATCACTCATTCAGCTAGCCTGGGTGCTGGATCATATTACCAGCTGAAATCAGCCCAACCCTTCACCCTCTAAACCCAAACCCAAATCTGCAACATCTGACTGCAGCCGTACTCGGGCTCAAACCAGCTCACTTTTAGTCCTCTGGCACTGGAACGCAGCAGCAATCAGCCTGACTCAGATGGTTGCCTGGGTTACTCGCTACAATCAAGTTCAGAAATCTCTGTGATCAATAACGGCATTATTTACGACTGTGTGTCATTATATCTACAAACGTGTTAATATACTGTAGTGAACCTATGGCTACCTATAATCAGTGTTGGTCATCTTACTTTAAAAAAGTAATTAGTTACAGTTACAAATTACTTCTCCCAAACAGTAATTCAGTTAGTAACTCAGTTAGCACATTGTAAATGTAATCAGTTACCCAGCAAAGTAACTGTGACGTTATTTTTTATGTTCTATAACGCTATTACGTTCTATAACATCTTCAAATATGTTTATATTAACTGATTAAAGAATAAAAACACTATATACAGTATTTTAGAACATTTGGTATTTAGGAGAGCTCTGAATGACTCAGACTCCACAGTGGACAGGGGTAGCATGTTTTCAACAACATACCTTGCAATCAATGTGTTCAGCTCAGCCTTGGTCACCTGTTGCTGACCCGAAAAATCGAGCGTTGCTTGTTTTAACAGGGTGGCTCCGTCTCCTTCGCTGGAGCTCACGCTAGCTGCATTTGGGGTTGGGGTTGGGTTAGCAGCAGCAACAAGTGTCGCGTTAGCATGTGTTGATGTCAGATGCTTCATAAGATTGGAGTTGCTTGAGGCAGACGTGGATAAAGTCTTTTTTTCCTGGGCATAGCGTGCATGTTACAGAAACATTCTTGTCTTTAATTTCAATGAGCGAGAAGTAGAGCCGGTACTTCCGGTTCGAGAACGCTACCTTTGGATTTCCCTGGCTCGTCGCCGTTGTCGCTGTCTTGCGTTTAGTGGTAGTCAGAGCGTGCAGTGAGACAGCGTGAGCAGGGCATCCGCCCAGCCAGCCAATCATCATCGCATTTGCAACGGTGTCATCACCCCCCCAGCTGGTGTGTGCCAAAGCCTGACACCTTCACCTCGCGCTTCACTCAACCAAATTGTAGTAACGCGCCACTTTACATTCTCAGTAACGATAACGGCGTTGCAACGATGGGAAAAGTAATTAATTAGATTACTCCGTTAACTGAAAAAATAACGCCGTTAGTAACACCGTTATACTTAAACGCCGTTACTCCCAACACTGCCTATAATCAGTCCGCAGAGCTGCGTAAGAGCCATTCACACTAACAGCAAATACACAAAAAAAACCTTAATGGTCCCATGGCATGAAAATTTCACTTAATGAGTTTTTTTTAACATTAATATGCGTTCCCCCAGTCTGCCTATGGTCCCCCAGTAGTAGAAATAGCGATAGGTGTAAACCCAGCCCTGGGTATCCTGCTCTGCCTTTGAGAAAAGGAAAGGATCTGGAATCTTCTCCTTATGAGGTCATAAGGAGCAAGGTTACCTCCCCTTTCTCTGCTTTGCCCACCCAGAGAATTTAGCCCGCCCATGAGAGAGAGAGAGACATCATGGCTTTCAAACGAGCAAAGTGGCAGTTGGTCAAGGCCATACCCTCCGCCGTTATGCACTGACTTTGCTCTTCTTCTTTTTAAAGGTAAATTGCTGCTAGGCGGAGCATCACCACCGACAAAATATATAGCGGCTTGTTTTCTCGCTGTCTGAACACAGGATATAAATACATATTGAAAAGAAAAAAAACACATGTATAAATTACTTTTGTATAGTTCACCATCTCAGTTGCAACTGCTGCAGCTTTCTTGGCCGCCATTTTCACAAGTTTGAAAACACGTTGGTGGTCCCATAGCTACGCTAAAAAAAAGATGCCGACTGTTGAGGGCCAGTAGTGTCCAGCGTTCCACACGCAACGTTTTGACCATTTTGAGTGCAGCATTCGAGTACTCGCACCGTGTACTAAATAGTGTAAGTGTAAGTACATATGAGACACAGCACTGGACTCAGCCTTGCTCTTTTGCTCACTCTGTCTTTCATCTCTCCTGTCTCCTCTCCTGTCTCCTCTCCTGTCTCCTCTCCTGTCTCCTCTCCTCTCCTGGTTTTGGGGCTCAGAGATAAGATCTCCCTCAATGGCAAACTTTGTGAGACATCTTGAAGATCCCCACTGTCACTTCAGCTTAATGCAGCCCTCGGGGCTCTCGGTTCAAACACACTCGTACACACACACGGCCTCCCACTAATAATAGGGGCAGGGTGAGGCAGTCTGGATTCGAGCACTCGTAAACACACTTCGTTCTCCCAACAATTCTCTTTGATCTTTCTAAAACAAAACCGTTTCCTTGGTGTATTTTGTGCTTCCATCGCTCAACTTGAACATGCTGCAATGCACTTTTCCCACTTTGATTTCCACACCCATAAATAAAATGAGAGCACATTTGGATTTCCTGACTGTGGGCTTTCCACGTCTGTCAGATCCATTAATTCAGAAGTGTGCAGAGCAATTTCTGGTTAACTGTTTCTTGGGGCAACATGTTTACATCTCACAGTCAATTTGCATATCTAATCAAATTTGGTTTATTTTTAGCATCATGCTGGGTTAGTAGACATGCATTACTTATGTTTTTGAAGGGTTTTAATGGATCCTCAGAGCTCCTTTTTTTTTTATAATCCCCAACTCAGTAAAACTTCCCTCTGCAAAGCCTTGCAGAGCTCCTCTAGGTGTTTAAGGAAGAAACGAGTTCAGGCTTTTTCTGTTAAGGGTTCCCACTTCCTGTGTTCGCAGAACAACAACAACAACAAAAAATCATGTCCTTCAGTTTCTGGATCCCATGGTCCATAATGGTCTGATCTCTGTCTCCCATAGGCGGGCCGTTGCTATGGCAACCTGATGACGCTCTGAGGAAGGAGCGAGGGAGAAAAGAGAGGGAGGTGTAGGGACATGAGGAAGAAGGTAGCTGCACCAAAGAGTGAGGATGTTTGAGAGGAGGACTCACTCGGTTCAAAACAGAAATGCAGTTTAGAAACTATTTTGGTAGTGGATGAGGGGGAACCCTATTGTTTTTGCGTGTGTGTGTGTGTGTGTGTGTGTGTGTCTGTGTGCGTGTGTGTGTGTGTGTGTGGTAACCTGGGATGGATTTTCATACACAACATAAAGGAAGTGAAGGCTGATTGACTAGACCCTGACGTCAGCACAGACGACGTAAAAATAATGCTGTACGATCTGAACACATAGGTCAGAGAGAACCTAGTCTCGCTTTGCCAGACCCTCCTCCAAAGCGCGTGGAGGAGGGTCCGGCTACTCCACATAGCATTCGGGGATGGGAGAAAAACGTGCTCTGGGAAGGAACTTGTTTTGGTGGAACGTGTGTACGTTTAAAAGTTGTTTTAGTCGTGCAGCAGAAGACTCAGACTGGACAGATAGTCTAACTAGCTGTCTGGATTTACCCTGCAGAGATCTGAGAAAAAGTTAACCACAGTCCTCAGAAATCCACCGGAGTTTAAAACACAAAGGAAGCCCAAGGCAACGGATATCCGGCCTAAATTTGAGTGAAATCCGGCGGATTTTCCGTCGGCAACGGAGCAATCCCGGAAGTGGAATGTCGTGGATATAGACTAGCGAGAACCCAGATGTGAACCCAGATGCAGAGGACATGTCCCCTCTCCGTCCTCCATTTATAATGGCTCTTACATTGTCGCATGGCTCCCTGCCTCTGCCTCTGCCTCTGCTCCTGCCCTGCTGTTGCCATAGCGACCACTCGGGTACAGACTCAAAACAACTTACTGACAAAAACCTACATTTTTACCTTTGAACGTTAACTGCTGTGAATGAGCTGTGGATGGGCTGAACAGCAGCTATCTGTGGCACTGCACACGCAGTGTCTCTTTGTTTCTCACTTAATGACAGCATGGCCGAGAGCAACGAGATTTGTACGGTCTTCAAATGTGTGCCTTTTGCACTTATGTTTGTAGGCTACTTGAGAAGTTATGTGCTTCCAATGTAGCCTATAATTTCCCTGCTCTGAAAACAATAATTACACATAGGGCTAAAGCATTTAACGGGATTTCATTTTCTTTGCTTAATTGTATGATAGTGGCAGTTGTGTTGTGTTTGGTGCTCACTCCAAAATAATCTTTGATGAAGACTAGGTCTGCTGTCAGGGTGGCTGTGGCTAAGTGGTAGAGAAGTAGCCTGCCAATCGGAAAGTTGGTGGTTCGATGCCTGGCCCTGCAGTTCCATGCCGAAGTGTCCTTGGGCAAGACACTGAACCCCGAGTTGCCCCCGATGCGGCGCCATTGGAGTGTAAATGTGTGTGAATGTTTATGTGATGAGCAGGTGCCACCTTGTACAGTAACCTCAGCCACAGTGTGTGAATGGTGACTGGTTTCTGTACTATGTTAAAGCACTTTGAGTAGTGTTAAGACTGGAAAAGCGCTATATAAAAACAGTCCATTTACAAGTCTTTTTTGTGGTGGGGATGGGGTGGTTTTTAGCTATTTATCTTACATAAATAGCTTCTTTTTAATTTTTTTTATAATTAGATTCAATTATTTTAATAATAAACAAACTCAAAGACGCAATAATGGCCAAAATAAAATGTGTGAATCGTCTTGTCAAAATCGTAGACGATCTTTGGGTATGTCTTCCGTACACAATAGCATTCTTTCAGTGAAGCGGGCTGTCGCTAGGACCCAGGGCGGGTGCCGGGGGAAGTCCTCCGCTGCTGGCGGGGCAAGGCAGAGCACAGAAACACACACGTCCACGCACACAAGCACACACAAACACACACACTCACCGAGCTCTTCTCCGACAGAGAGAGAGAGAGAGAGAGAGAGAGAGAGAGAGCGCTGAGGGATAAACGGAGGGAGAGACTATAGGAACGCAGCGGCTTGTGTGTGTGTATGTGTGTGTGCGCGCGCGTGTGAAGGTACGCTCGCTCGGTGGCAGAAACGACTGGCGGGGCGGATATGGAGGGGCTCGGGAAAAACGCTGGGAACTGACCGAGCACCGAGACGATAAGGGGGAGAGAGAGAAGAGAGAGAGAGGAAGGACGGACGGACGGACGCACAGAACGGAAGGAGGGAAGGAAGGAAAGGAGGAGAGGAGGAGAGAGAGAAGTCTGACAGAGGAGAGGAAGAGTGTGAAGAAGGGGCTCGTCTGGAACGCAGAAGGATCCTAAGGTGACTTTATGGAGCTTTCATGGCTGTACACAGGTCTGGCAGAGGTGTGTGTGTGCGTGCGTGCGTGCGTGTATGTGTGCGTGAGTTTGCGCGCGAGGTGTTGACATGTGCTGCATGGCTCTGCACTTAAAGGGAAGAGTGGAGGTGTGTGTGTGTGTGTGTGTGTGTGTGTGTGTGTGTGTGTGTGTGTCCTATATATACATTTGTGTGTGTGAGAGTTTTTAGGGTTGTTTTTCCACAAACTAAAAGGGGGGCCAAAGTGTGTAAGCGAGCTGAACTGACCACTGTAAACTGGAGTGAAGGGATCAAAAGGAGTGGATACTTTTTTAGGGAACAGTGTGATTCCATTCCACACACACACACACACACACACACACACACAGTTGTCAGGTAAGCTGAGCTAGAAGTTGAGCTAGAGGAAAGGAGGGGGAAAATACTCTCTTTTAAGAGTCCATTTTTACCCCCCTTTAATTCACTCTGTGTGTGTGTGTGTGTGTGTGTGTGTGTGTGTGTGTGTGTGTGTGTGTGTGTGTGTGTGTGTGTGCGTGCGTGTGCGCCCATATGTAGATGTATGTGTGTAAAAGAGCAGAGTTTTCAGTGCAGCAGGTAGCACAGTCTTTGGTTGGAGGTTTCAAAAGCAGAACCGAATGGATTTTCTGTTTTCTCGGCTGACAATGAATGAGGCTTGATACATAGTAGCAGCTTCTTGTGCATGTGGATAAATGTGTGTAAGAGAGAGAGAGAGAGAGAGTGTGTGTGTGTGTGTGTGTGTGTGTGTGTGTGTGTGTGTGTGTGTGTGTGTGTGTGTGTGTGTGTGTGTGTGTGTGTGCCATATACGGCAAACAGGTTGAGGAGAGGCAGATCTGATCAGACGCACAGCAACAGAGGAGAGAGTGTGGCACAGGCTGAGCAGCAGCACATTGGATTACACACACACAAACACACACACACACACACAAGCTCTGTGGCCAGCAGAACAGCTGGGAGAATGTGTGTGTGTGTGTGTGTGTGTGTGTGTGTGTGTGTGTGTGTGTGTGTGTGTTAGTGCCTGAGAGCGTTACACTTAACGCACACATCTTTTGCACGTGCAGGACTATTTGCTTTTATATTATATTTGCTACTGTGTGTGTGTCTCTCTGAGTGAGTAAGTGAGTGAGTGTGTGTGTGTGTGTGTGTGTGTGTGTGTGTGTGTGTGTGTGTGTGTGTGTGTACCCATCTGAGGTTGTGTAAATATGTGCAGGGAAAGAATGTTCTGTCGTCTTTTCAGACAGCCCCCCCCCGTTCTGGAAACAGGAGGTGGAGGAGGGTTAAGGGGGGAGGCTGGAGGGAGGAAGAGCGATCAGATGACTGAGAATAAGGCAGATGAGAAGATTAATCCAGTAGCGAGGGATGAAACGGAGACAGAGAGAGGAAGGAAAGGATGATTGAGATTTTAGGACAACAGGAGGAGGAGGAGGAGAGATGGAAAGAAAGCGGAGTGAAGGAGACGGAGGCTGACATGCTTTCTCCAGGAGTGCTCGGAGTGCTGCTCATTCATAATTCACCTCCATGCCAAACGTTCATTCACATATTGACCCCCCATGGCTGCGCTCAATGGAGTTCTTGCCCCTCCACCTCTCCCTGTCTCTCAATGGACACCCCTGTGGTTTGACGTTCAGTTAGCCCGCTTCTTTTTCACTTTCTTCAGCGGAAGCCCACACCGCTTTTGTCCATTCTGGCTCTTTTGACACCAGTAGTTTTTTTTTTTTTTTTCAGTTGGAAGCTCTGCCGTGAGATTGAATTGTGTAAATTAAATATTGAATTCAGACTCCACCCTAGACACAGATAATTGGTATGGATGGCTCAGTGGGTTAGTGCTCTCAGAACAACTGTTGTTAGGCTGATTCCCTCAACACAGCTAAAACAGTCCATAATGGATCTATAATTCATGTGCGAATGAATTGAATAGTCTGTGTTTTGAATAAAAGCACAGACGCCAGCCCATGATTTATTCAGCGTAAATACTCAAAAATGGCTCTTTTAATATTTCTGATTGTATTAGCTTTGCCTGGAGCTACACTCTCCAACCCACTGCTGTGCTCTGGTCAGCTGTGGCCCATGAGCCATATGGCAGAGTGTCTAAAATGCACAGTCAGAAAAAAAACGTGTACTGCAAGAGGTACAGACAGTCCTAAAAGGTACTACAGAATTGCACCTTACCAGCAAAAGTGACTTGTGGATACTGTGTTTACCTCTGTTCTGGGGTCATACAGTACAGTGTTTGGTTTACCAAAGCTGCAGTAATGTAAAGATACAGCCACTGTGCATCCATAGCAAAAGTAAGGCACTCCTGTCTCAGTACAGTACATCATGGTCTGATGTCAAGGGTTTGATTCCCACTGGATCAAGGCCCACTAAATATAGTTATAGTTAAATATACTGTCTTCCCCCAAGAAAAAGAAATTATTAAAGCAACTTCAGCCATTACGAATTCATCTTTCGACCAATGAAAACCTCCAAAATAACATAAACCAAGTAAATGGACTGTATTTATATGGCACTTCTCTAGCACTACTACTAAGCGCTTTTCCATAGCACAGGCGCCATTCACACACCCATTCACGCACTGTGGCCGAGGCTGCCACACAAGGGGCCACACGGTCATCAGATTAACATTCACATTCACACACCGTTAGAAGCAATTTGGGGTTCTGTGTCTTGCTCAAGGACACTTTGACAGGGATCAAACCACCAACCTTCCGATTGGTAGGTGACCGCTTTATTGCTGAGATCCATTGCATGTATCCATTGTAAAAAAAGAAATAAAAAATCTTTTTAAAAAACTTGTTATACCCACAGCCAAAGTGGTCTTCAAGATAGCAGCCAATAGCGTAGCCTGACAATCACGACACAAAAGCATAGACAGTATATAAACTGGACCAACAGATCCCGTTGCTCTGGACGGAGACCAGTGAAGGCTATTAGAAGCACTTTTCCGCTGAGCGTTACTGCGCAGCCTCCAACTGAGGGAGACGACGTAGATGTGACGTGAGCAACCTGTCTGAAAGTTGTAAGTCTTCTGGTAGCTGCGCCAAGAGAAATCTCAATCATTCCCAATCTTGCAGAGACGGAGAGCTTAGGTATATGTAAGGAGATAACATAGGCACAGGCTAATTATTGCTAACTAAAATGCTGGTTAACATTCGTAATTAAACGTAAACATCTCATGTAAGTCGAAACTGCCTGCGAGCTTCTCCTGTACTATACGGTAATTCCTCTACTGTGCGACAGTAAGTTGCGTGGTAATGACACAATCGTTAGCCTATTTTTACAAAAACGTCTGCTACGGAGCCATAACGTGAGGTACAAGGTAATGGAGCCTTTTATACATTGTCATGTTTCTTTAGAAATAAATAATGGACAAATAGAGTCTTTAAACGCTTCAGATGTAAAGTTATTCGCTGTCAAAGTGACGTCAAAATGAATGGGAGTCAATGGAATGCTAACGAGAGGTGATCGTTTGGTAGCATCAAAATGGCGCCATAGGAGGTTCGAGTTCTGAAGCGAAGCTTACCCCCTTGCACAAAAGCTACTTTTGTGTTTGCTATAAGTTGTTAACTTTGTGTTTCTCACAACAATCACATACATATACATTCTGTCACTGTTTTTCATTGATGTAGCAAGGTAGCCAGCTAGCCTTGTAGCAAAAGTATGCCCGCATACTTTAATCCCGCCTACAAAGCTCTGATAGGTCGACTGCACAACACCAGACCATTTGGTTTTCATACACTGTTTTCAGACAGAGGAATGATTAGTAAATTAGTTTGTAGTTCGTCTATATCCACGACGGTCCACTTCTGGGATTGCTCCGGTGCTGCTAGAAATTCCACCGGATGCATTTCTTTTCCTCTTTCTTTGTGTTGGCGAGCTAGCTAGACTATCTGTCCAATCTGAGTTTTCTGTTGCACGACTAAAACTACTTTTGAACTTCCACATGTTCCACCAAAACAAGTTCCTTCCCTAGACTATTTTGCAGAGGCGGAGCTTAGCACTGCCCAAGACGATTGTGATTGGTTTAAAGAAAGGCCAAATAACCAGAGCACGTTTTTTTCTCCCATCCCAGAATGCTTTGTGGACTAGCCCGACCCTGCTCCACGGCGCAGTGGAGGAAGGTCTGACAATGCGAGACTAGTTTGTAGTCAATTCATTTCTTTAAATTGTTTCTGGTAGGGGGCCTTTGCCTTTCATGTACTGGTTCATGTGTTCAAACAAGTGGAGAGTTAAAAGCAAGGTTTTAAATTGCGGTGGAAACACAGCCGGCCTAGGAGGCCAAAATGTCTTACGAGAATAATGCTCCTCTGTATCCCCCAGGTTATAATCGTCTTCAATAGGTCTCCTGCTGATTTGAAATGGACTCGTTGTCCGCATTGATGGGCACCTCTGCACAATTAGCCTCTCTCTACTTAGACGTGCCGAGCTATCGCTGCTTGCATCCTCACACAGTGGCACACAAGTGCATGCACACAAATACACACTAACACGTACAGAGTTAGCACAGTACCACACACGCACGCGCGCCATCACGCTTAGACAGACATCAGCGGGTGTAAAAATAGATTTTATAAATGGGGGACAGTGTGTTTTATGTTTACAAGGGGTGATGTCATGTTTGGTTTAGATCCATAGCTGACGAATTGGAGGGCAGCTGTAGCCAGTTATCAGCCTGCTCAGCTCTGGCTCGGCTATCTGGTGGGTGCTTTAAAAGGAGCAGAGTTGAAGGGGTTGCAGTGTGTGTGTGTGTGTGTGTGTGTGTGTGTGTGTGTGTGTGTGTGTGTGTGTGTGTATGCGTGTGTGTGCTCGTGTGTCTCTGTTTTCGTGTGTGTTGTTGTCAGCGGTGGAGGCATGCACACGGTGACGCTGCTCTGGTTGCCAAGCAACACAGGAACGTGGGTGGAAGGATTTCCTGTCTTTAGGAAGCTTTGTTTATAAGTGTGTGTGTGTGTGTGTGTGTGTGTGTGTGGGGGGGGGGGGTGTATGTGTATGTGTGTGTGTGTGTGTGTGTGTGTGTGTGTGTGTGTATGTTTCAGTGTGCATTTCAGCAGTATGCTTGAGTGCTTGTGTGTTTTTAATGCACTCTTCGCCTCAAGTAAAAGTGCTAGAGAAAAGTCACTTAAGACACGCACACACACACACACACACTCACACTGTGTACACACAGAGGAAAGGCAAAAAAAAAAAAAGGAGGCCCTTTCTAGTCTGTTGAGTTGGATTTGCGTTGCATAACTCCTCTGTTTGCAGCGCTCTCGTCTCCTCCTCTTCTACCCAAACACTCGCGCCATGTGACAGCCGCGACGCTCACGCCAGGCCGCCTGCCGCTAATGATGTCATCAGCGTGCCTCATTTTATGTCTCCTCTCACACATGAGATTGCAATTATGTGTTCTTGCCCTGCATGCGATCACACACAAAAAACACACACACACACACACACACACACACACAGCACGGCTGTCCTGCAGGCGTTGGACCCCGTGATTACGTAATTGACATTGAGCGAATGGGATGACGTCAGCTTGGCTCCCTCGGACTCTCCTGTCTCTCTGGCTAGCTACAGTGATGTCATACGTGGATGCAGCCATACACTGTGTGTGTGTGTGTGTGTGTGTGTGCGTGTGTGCGTGCAGACAAAAATGACCTCAGGAACCATCAGATTTATATAATGTGTTTATTCCTCCTCCTTTTCCCCCCTTTTTCTTCCCCTTAAAGTGGAAAGACTTCACAGCGCAGCTACTTTATTGTTCTGTATGTGTTGTCCGTAGCAACACACAGCGTTTAAAGACGCTCGTGCAGCACACGCCCACGGTGGCAGCCTGTTGCGGCCCCGTGAGAGCGGCTTCTATTTGAAATGAATATCCCAGTGTCTCGCAACTGGTAACTCTGTTGCCTCGTTGCCCTCCGTCTGCGACCGTCTGACCCTTTGTTGATTCCCATCCCGAGGCTCGCCAACAATCACAGCCAGGCAGCGAATGAAAGGAGAAAGAGATGATGCCGGGTCGTCTCCACAGATACTGTACGTGCCAGTTCCTATTTCAGCAAAAGAAAACTAGTGTCATGGAGAAATTCGGTGGTTGGCCTTCTTCAGCTCTCGACAAAAAAAAAATACATGTATCTGTTTTTAGCTCGCTGTTTTGAGCTACGGGGTTTTAAGCACAGAGGAAGAGTGCTCTATTTGTGTCTTGGGTTGAATAGGAACGCCTTTTGTGTTCTCCAAGCGTTGCGGTTGGATCTCTGAACATCAGCCATCTAACGTTGGATGGGAGAACTGGGAGCTTTTAACAGACCCGAAAAACACTCGCACAAAGGCGCACAAACACACTTTGTCTTTCTGCCGTCCTCCCACTTTTTTCTCTCTCTAACCTCAAACCCCAAGCCGAAGGGAAATCACACCACACAGTGACTTAACAGTTTCTGAGCTGAGCAGCAACACACACACACACACACACACACACACACACACACACACAAGGTATAAATACACACACTTGCACATGCACAAACACAAAATATGCAGATTTACCTATTAAACTGATTAGCATTAGCTCGGCCCCGCTAAGACCAAACCACAAGCGGTGCGCTGTACATTCCACTAACCACACAGCAGCTTAACACTGGACAGGATGATTTGATCCCACTGCACAAACCGACACACACACACACACACACACACACACACACACACACACACACATGCATAAATCAACCCAATGATAAACACCCGCACTTACGCTTCAGACCATAACAGCACCAATAAATCCTACAGTGCGTTTTACATGCAGTTAAAAAAAACCGATTATATTCACGTACACACCTTACCCCGGTTAAAATCGGAGTTCTCATAACCCGGTTAACAGACGGGCTATTCCTGCATGTACACGCCTTAATCGGAGTAAGGTCGGGTTAGGCGCCTGCGCGTGTTCCGTACTGCCCCTCCACGCTCGGCTGGAGTGGTTTTTGACCCGGAAGCAGCTGCAGCGCTGTGACTGTCTGATACCATTGCTATGATACAACAAAAACAAAACAAACAGTGGTGCTCGGTATATTTTTAACATAGGTCAACCAGAAGAAAAAGCCTTATTCCGACCAGTTGTGCATTGGAAGAGCGCCACCTGCTGTACCGGAGGTAGAGTTACGCCCGTGATTCTCCCCATTCTTCCCCGCTCATGTGTACGGGGAGAACTGGCAGAACCGGGGTAAGACCATAACCCGGTTACTGCTGCAAGTAACGGTTGGACATACATACACACACATTCACCCCCCACCCCCTAGCAGTCTTAGGGCCTTAGTCAGCGTCTGTGTGTCCATGCGTGGGCCTGTTCCCTGGCAGTGTGAGGGGAAAAAATACCTTCCCATATGATGTAAACACCAAAGTCCCTGTGTGTGTGTGTGTGTGTGTGTGTGTGTGTGTGTGTGTGCGCGCGCGCAAGCCCGCGCGCTTCTGCGAGACACACTGGCATTCGCTGAGATAGGATTCGCTCCCTGTGACAGTTTACCAAATTATTCCACAACACTGTGCAGTTTCTTTTTAAAGATAAGTTTCTCTGCCATCTCTTTGCTTTGTTCCACTGCACACGGTGGAAAGAGACGACAGAGACGGAGGAGACAGAGGGGCTAAGTAAGCAAGGTAAAAACTGAGGCCACTGCTTGTAACTCAATTATTTTAAATGTCTTTTATTGATTTTATGATGGTTTTAGAGCCCCAAGTACTTTGTTTTAAGTAATCCCGAACCAGTGAACTTCATTATTTTGACTGTATTATAGACAATATAATTATTGAGTCTTTAGGGAGCCCCTTTGTGTTTTTTTTTTTCTTCTGTTGTAATACATGACTCACGTATTAAATGTGTAATGTATGATTGTGTGTGTGCAAAGCAGGAGGAAATGCCAAACTGACTGTACTCATAATGTCACGGCTGCCTAGATCAGAAAACATGTGATTCAACGAGTTATTCAGATTTTGGCTCCCTTTCCTCTCACCTGCAGGCTCATTAGAATATACCGCTCCCAATCGGAGTATCTTCACCCATGGCTTGAGAAGAACCTTTGCAACGGCGTGCTATATTTTTCTCCCAAGCCAATCAGCAGAGCAGACTGTAAACACGTTGTAGTAGAAGCCTATAATACAAGTATGGACCTGAAAATGAGCATAAGTCTCATTTTTAACACACTCTAATTGTCACTGTCCTATGCAGTGAAAGGCTTGCTCTGTAGATCCAGGCGGTCATTAAGGACAGCAGCGCTGCAGCACTAGCAGCGCTGCGGTGGACAGTTGCATTAAAGAAAGGGTCAGGTTCTGATCCGCTTCATTTTTAGCCGTTATCCAATAGGATCGGCTTAAAACAACCCCAGTTTTCACATGCTGAGTTGTACTTCCCATGACGAGTAAACTTATCTTAATTGGAATTATTGATCAAGTGTCCCTCTCAGCAGACAGTGAACTGGCTCACTGCTGCAACTTCTGCATTTCTATCTTTTCATTTTTCATTTGTCACATCGCGTGGGCCCAGATCCAGCACTTTTAATTCATTTTGACAAATGATAGAAATAGGGCTGGGTCGGTTTGGAGAAAATCAAATCTCACGATATTTTTGACCAAATACCTCGATATCGATACCGCAACGACATTGTAGTGTTGACTATTGGTGCTTTCACAACATATTTACACAATGAGATTTTTGATAAATAACCATCAGTAATGTGGATATAATGACTAAATGGGTAATGGCAAATAATAGAACGGTTACAACAGTCTGGTGAGTTCAGAAAAATGACATCACTTTACTGTAATGCAGCCTTTAAAACCAGGAAAAGACAACACTTCTGCCATATTACGACATCCAAAATCTAAGGCGATATCTAGTCTCATATCACGATATAATATTGGTATATTGCCCAGCTCTAGATACAAATCTGCAGTATTTCTGTCAGGGAGCAAATCAGTCGCAGGCTAAATGAACCAGCATGGATTCAGATTGAAAACAGCCCTGTTGTTCAAACGCCGCAGGGGGGGAGAGGGGGGCTGCGTTTTTAGAACTAGCGGTGAGACATGAAATCGGATCCAGGAAGTTCAGTTGAAGTATCAGATGTATGTAAAGGTTTATCAGACACCAGAACGCCGCACAGGATTTCACAACTCTGGAAAGTCTTCGTGGCAGCAACTATTTTCTCTTTAGTCGGCGAAGTTAAAACCATAGAAGTACTCAGTTACCCAGGAATCTACCGGGGCTTTGTGCTCGCATGGACTTGATTGGCCATCGCAGCTTCTTGCCAGATGGCGTCACAGCCAAGGTTAGGGCTGCTTGATTGTGGAAAAAAAATCATAATCACGATTATATAGGTCAATATTGAAACCACAGTTTTTTCAAGACGATTACTCATTGACTTTTGGAAAGATGTTGAAATTATTTATTTCAAAAACAGTGAAACAGTATAACAAGCCAACAGTGAAAACTGGAACTAACTTTCTGTCATATTTGCTATGTTCCAGTAGAACTACATGAAGCAGGTAATACAACAGCACCTACAGCCTGTAGTGCGATTTGCAAAAATCCACAGCTCCCTGTTCAGATGCACCAATCAGGGCCGGGGGGGGGGATCTAACTGCGTGCCAATCACTGCTCATGCACACGCATTCATTCTCCCTTGTGGGGGGAGGGGCTTAGGAGACCGTTTTGGGCTTTAGCGGTAAGGGGGGGGGAGGGACTGAGAAGTTGTCGACGTTCCAATTTTTTGGCTAAGTCGTGGATCTTCACAATCCTCCCTACGGAACCTTACTTAATACTTTTCACGTTTGAACTTTTTTACCCCCCATTCAGAACACAAGAGTTTACCTGCAACATAATTGTTTTTCTCCATAACTCTGTATTTGTGATCGTTAGGAGCCGATATCGTAGCCGCGGTTTAATAAGTCCGATTTAATTGCACAGCCCTAGCCAAAGCTGAGCCTGGTAGAATGACTGTTTATGTTTTTGAAACAACACTATGCCCAAAGGCATCGAGGCAGAAAGGACAGGAGCCATGTTCCCGTGGTAACCTATAAAGAGTTCAGTACACAGATGGGCTGAGCTACCTGCAGTCAATGTCCCGTTCCCGTGTTCTGTGTATGGCGATGTTGTCCGCTGTACAGGGTTACAGGAGTTACGGCAAGCCCCGAGGAAACCCAACTGAATGGAAGTTTGCTCAAAAGTGAGAATCTGACCCGATGTGTGGCCTGAAACGCGTATTTTACACCTATAAGCACCAGTAGCTATGATTGAACAAGCTAGTCTGCTGCCAACTGTACACTTTGGTTTGACTGTGGAGTGCTAACAGCGGTGCAAGATTTATTGTGGTCTATAATGTAGCACCAGCACATTCAAACACATTTCTGCGCAAACGTTGAGAGCCAGGTGCGAAACAATCGTCGGCTGTCCCCATTATTCATCAGAACTACATTCAGATCTGGTCAGGGGGCACATACAGTAGGAGATTATATGTGTTTGTCGCTAGGCAACTTTGTCACAATACCCCCGTGACCTTCCGACCCTGCCAAGTGTGGTGTTACCGTCCCTGTCTCGCACTCGTATGCGTGTGTGTGTGTGTGTGCGTATGTGTGTGTTATCTGAGACGATGGTGCGACTGTCGCATTGCAACTGAGAACAGCTGTGATTTCACTGTGGTTTGGACAACACACACACTGTGTGTGTGTGTGTGTGTGTGTTCGTGTGCGTGCGTGTAAGAGTGTGCATTTGCAGTTTAGTTTGTGTGCATTTATGTCCGCCGCCGTCAGTGTTCATCTAAGCACACACCCACAACAACATAATATGGCACACTGTCACTTCCACAGCGTGATAGCAGCATGGACCCAGTCAGCCAAAATGCAAACCCACCCCCCACCACACACACACACACACACACACACACGCACGCACACTCACACTCAACCCTGTTGTCAAATCGCAGCAGAAAATAGTGAGCAGAGGGAGCGACGGAGCAGGCATTTCCCTGAGGATCCATTCATGTAAAATACTGTTATTCAAACCTCCCTCCCCCTTATTCAATAGTCTTATTCATCTTTCTCTCTTGACTGCAAAATCAAACACGCCTTGTCTTCTGCTTCCCGGCAAGAGCCCTGTGTGCTCGTGCACACGCCAACCTCTTGTGTGTGTGTGCGCACGCGTTTTCTCCGCTCTTCTCCATAAGAGGAATGTCCTTGGCCTGTCCGACCCGTGCGCTCCCACTGAGCCCTCCGTCAAACACCTGGGGCGGGTTCTCCCGCGCCGCTCCGGCCAATCAGGAGCCCGGGCAGTTAATGACATCAGTAAGCGGAGGATCTTCAGGACCGTCCCCTCGAGGTGATTCGTCAGAGAGAGAGAGAGACAGAGAGAGAGAGAGAGAGAGAGCTCTTATTGTTATGATGATTAAGTGTTATATGAAGGGCTATCAGAGGAGAGCCCCTTAATGAAAGTGGAGCACAGAGAGCCGAGGCAGCGGCAAAGCTGTAGAGCGCTACAGACGGAGGCTGGGAGATATTGAGCAAGGTGTAGAGTAAGATTGGAGCGAGCGAGAGAGGGTAAAATCAGGAGAGTTTAAGCTGGGAGAAGACAGAGATGGTGAGAGAAAGAGAGAGAGAGAGAGAAAGAGAGAGGGAGCGCAGGGCTGAATATTCAGCAGCTGTGTCCAGACTTGCTGACTCCGGGTGTTCATGCTCTGAATGTACCATGAGAGGCAGACAGTGTGCGCAGGAAACCGCCGCAAAAAGAGCAAAAAGGGGAAGAAGGAGGGAAAGAGAACAAGTGCATGTGTCCACGAATGCATACAAATGTGCGTGGTTTCTGTCTCCCATGTGCTGTTTTTATCCGTGCCGGAATGCGAGCGCGTGTGTGTGTGTCCGTGCGAGTGTGAACACTGGAGTTACCCTCGCCGTTTGGTGAAAGAGTGGAAACGCCTCAGAGGAAAATTCCACACTCTGCTGCTCCAACGCATTGCTATTTTGTGAATATGCGGTTGTCATTTGCCTTTGTATTGTATCCACTTTCCCTCGGCCTCTCTCGTCAGCTTCAGTTAGAGATTTACTACATTTCCCAGAATGCCTCTCGACAACATCAGCCCCCCCTTCACCCCACACACACACAAACACCTGAGAATGTGCTTTAACTTGTTGATTATTTAGCTGGAGGTGTACGACGTCTGCAGAGAGACTCGTGGATGCGTTGCGTTATGGTCTATCGTCATGAATGGTGTTACTGGCGAAATTTGTAAGCATGTCTCCTCGCAGATGTATTGCTCCCCCAGTATGAATGCATCTCGGTGCAAACTGTAGCCTCTAGAGAGAAGCTCTTGCTCTTTGATCTTGAATAGCAGAGCCCCCAAACCATCACTAAACAACAAAAATGGGACCAGACTTCCTTCATGTTTACGTGTTTAAAGTTGGATTTTTTTTTTTTTTTCTTCGTCTGCGTAGCTTCCAGCACACCTAGAACTATTTCATTAGTATGGCTTTCAATTCAACTCGATTGTGTTCCACAGGCTTTTCCACCCTTTACGAGAGCACGATTATGGAGGAGACACTTGAGAACGTAGTTTTATTTGCCTGTCGAGTTGGATGTTTTCATCTCCATGCTACGGTTTAGTTTTCCTCAGAAGCAGAGACTGAAATCAACTTGTTTGGCCCAGGGGCTGTTAAACAGAAGAAAGAAAAAAAATTAACCTGCCAGTAATCATTTTCACCAGCCTCACCACAACTACGACTGCTACGATTACATGAGTCATTTTTCGTTGTTTATGTAATATGTTAGCGTACTTGTTGTCGGTGCCATTTTGTATGCATGCATGTATTCATCTAAAACTTGCTCACACAGAGAGCCGATCGATTGAGCGGAATTGAAGTGCGGTTTTGAAGTTTGAGATGAGGCTAAAATAAATAATGTGCAGTGAGGCATTTAAATGTTTCAGCCAGCAACCCCGCTAGTAGATTTGTATGCGTCAGAACATGATTGTGTAGAGATATACTCTCTTTAGAGACAGCTATTGATAGGGTTAACTTAAAGAGGAACTGCACACTAAATACACAGGGTTAGGGTTAGTAATAAGATGGATGATGCTGTGGTTCTTCCAAACAGTACACATACCGTGTGCTCCAAATTTGCTTGTATTTGTCTGCTTGTATTGGAAAGTTCGGTTCAGCCGAATTCTCTTTAAAAGGCCATACATGTGCTTGTGTTGACTGTCAAAGCTCCATCAGGCTTCCTGTCTTTTCAGCGGAGAAAAGGAGAGTGTGACGGTATCTTCTCATGGCTGGTTAGCTCTGACTACCAGCTGTATGCAGCTGTCCCACACTGAGCGGTGGTCTGCCACTGTCCCTGTGTCCCCACACGTCTCTTATAGTCTTTGCTCCCCTCACTGTGCATTTTTTAAATATGCTGGGAGGGAGGGTTCTAGCTGAAATGGAGTAACCCTCTAAAGCTGTCTACTAAGGATGGGGTGGAAAAATCAATGCACGTGTGTATCATGATTGTTTTGCGACAATTTTTTAAAATCGATTCCTTTCCCTAGAATCAATATTTTTTTTATTTCTAACAATGATTCACCTAATTATTTCTGTTCATACGGTACCACTGACATTATATCTGTTTCCAGCAAAACAGAGCAAAAGCAGAAAATCCATGTTATGTACAAATTAAATAAATGTAATGTGCATTCTTTTGAGAAATGCACATCAAAAATGTCTCATGATATATTGCCTCTAGAAGTGTATTATTCACCTTTTGGTTTTCTTAAAGAAGGAAAAGAAAATCGTAATACTCTATACTATCAAATAAAGTTGTATTTCTACTGTCTACTTTACAATTGTCGCTATGAAACAACGATTGCCGTCGTGATAATCTTTTAAGAGTTTTCATCATATTTTAAATCCCTGTGCAGTGTTTTGGCATCTGATAAGTCCTCAAACCCCTAGATTTATTACTCCCAACTCAATATGCTGGATTGTAATTCATTGACTACATTTCCATACACATAATTTTCCAGTTTCTGCCCTTATCCCGAAAAAGACGATATTCCAACTAAGCTGTTTACATAACTAATGAAAGTGAATATTCCACTAATATTCCCGTTTCCGTGTAGCCGTGCAAAATAAGTTGTTTTTTTTCAAAGTTTAGGGGTGGCGGACTTGTTGGACCGTGCGAACACAGCGTCCCTCTTTCATTCCTTCAACCAGCTTTTTGAAAAGGTCGGCGTAGCGATGTGTGGGCATATCCAAAAACCTGTTGATATCCAAGACTTTGAGAATGTTTAGAAGTAGCCGTGTTTCTCCCTCTTATTGGGTCTGCAGCCTGTTGGCTGGTTGGTTTGTGTACCGCTGTAAACGGACTTGACCTGTATCAAATTCAGAATACTGTCATATTCAGAATAATAGTGGAATTTTGGTGTGCATGTAAACGTGTCTCACTGTACCTGATGAAACACATCCTCCACCAGAGATGGCAGGCATCTCTACGGCCGATATCTCCAGCACTGGGCAACTCACACCAAAACAATCTAGATTGCTAAATTGCGTTTACAGGCAAGAGGAAAAATATGTATTTTTGAGGTGAACTGTCCCTTTTAAACTATTTTCTCTGGAAACTCAAAGATAGTGTCTGCCTTGGTAAAAATGCTTAAGCTTCTGTCAATCCGCAGTAATCACATTGTATGTAATTTGACAGGTCAGAAATGCCTGGGGTTAAAATTCTGTGTATTGTATCATATTATGTGTAGAAGACATTGGGCTATGTTTAGACCAATGATAACGCTGTATGGAACAGGCCAGCATCCTCATTCATTTCACTACTCACTCAAGACCAGCTCCACCCAAAAAAACACAAAGACAACCGGCAACTAAAAAGTTTAACCTTGCTCAACTTTTGCCACAAGGCAGTGCAATGCGTCTAATCTGGCAACTCACTTCATTGGCTAATAAAATGCATCCAAACGCACATACCCGATAGATTTGATTGCATCGTGAGCAGCCTAGTTATACGGTTTACTTCAGGAATGTCGTGACAAAGAATAAAACCCCATTAAATTCTGTAAAAGCCTTCCTCAATCCATTGAGGTACTACTGTGAAGATTTGGCATCAGATGAGCCATCCAATTCCTGGTTCTACTACACCTGGATGGTGTTTCCTCGTCTCAGCTGTGTCTTTGAGTGGGTATGTTGCTTGTGTGTAGGGTTAATGTTTAGGGTTGGGTATCGTTTGGATTTTTCCCGATACCGGTGCAAAAAAAACGATACTTTTAAAAGGGTGCCGGTGCCTGAACTGATACTTTTAAAAAGATTTTTTATTTTTTTTTTTAAAAGGAGCACAAAACTACAGTCGGCAACATTAAAGAACAGCTTGTTTATTGCTAAGGCCATACGGTCAAAATTTAATGAATTATTAGGAAAATTATTAATTATTACAATAACTTTGAACGCACCACGAGAATGGCGAGGCGAGTTGCAAGTAAACATACCATCTGTGTTATTTTTCCAACAAAGGCAGCTGCAGGGTCATTGTAATGCTTATCAGTTCAGTTTTTTTAAGCACAAACGGACATTTGGAAAAACAGATAAATGGGTTCCAATATCCAATTTTTCATTTTTTTCTGCATTGACAAATTAAAAAATTGGATCTTTAACCTGTTTTTCCAATTTTCTGTTTTTATTCAGAGAATCAGAAATTTTGAAAATTACAGAATTGTGTCTGGGCTCCATTTATTCAATACTGCAATGGTATTCTCTCCCTCGTTCCGCCTAGCTATGCCCCGCCCTCCCACTCGAAACCATCAGTTGCAAGCTCCTCTGACCCCACGTCTATCAGTTTTTTTTTTTGTTTTTTGTTTTGGTCCATATGCAGTTAAAGACCTGCATATTCCGCAAAGTAGAGGAAGAGAATACCATTTCAGTATTGAATAATTGGAGCTCAGACGCAATTTTGTAATTTTCTCAATTTCTGATCCTCTGAATAAAAAACAGAAAATTGGAAAAACAGGTTAAAGATCCAATTTTTTAATTTGTCAAAGTGGGAAAAAAATTTGATATTTTAACCCATTTTTCTTTTTTTTTCCAAATGTCCGTTTGTTGCAGAAAATTGAACTGATAAGTGTTACACTGACCCTGCACACTGTTGGACATCCCGCTGTTGGAATCCTCTCCAGTGAACTACAAGTCACACTTGACACCGTTTAGCTGACAGCATTTTAACCGTGCTTAATCCAGCTGCTAGCTAACGGTAGGCTAACGTTACCTGCTGCCAAGTATAATGTTAACTAGCGTCACATGCAGCGGCGTTTCTGTTGCCTCTTACATCAGTTATTAGCCCCGGATCTTGTTGCCCAACCCTATCACTGTTGGAGTGGGTGTGTCTTTGAGTTATTCTGCAGCCAACAGATGGGGCCTTTATTAGTTTATCCAACAAACACCACTATTACTGGCACACATTTGGCACCGACCAGATGGAAACTTCAGTCGATGTCAGGAAGGACGCTGTAAGATGAACTGCGAGTATGTAAGGTAGTAATGTGGAGGAAGGTTGTACAATTCTTGCATTGGAGCTCAATCAAAGCAGGATCGTGTTATGCCATCGTAAAAGGCTGAAGAAGTGGCGGCAGATAAAGCATCAGTTGCCCTCCGCTTTCCTTTAGAAATTACCAGCTGAAAAGGAAGCTTCGCCACTTGTTTTGCCCCCCTCCTTTTTCTCGTACACATCACCCCTGGCTAAAGGAATGTAGCGGAAAACGAGGGACTCGAGATAGTAGATCAGAGGCCTTAATACGAACCACATTGTGTGTTGTTCTTCCCATCTCCTGTGTTCTCCGCATCAGGAGTGAAACAGCCTTTGATGAATATCTACAAAGAGATTTGAGACCTGTAAAGAGAGGCAATTTAGCCAGGTATGTTATCTTAAGCCTGGTAATTTGGGAATTCAATTCACTCATAGGGGGAGCCAGGGGAGCCTGTGGTTGGTGTTTATCAGGCAGACTTGCATGACGTCTGTGCATTGAAATAGAGAGTTCCGGGGTTATCTAATCAATGACTGACCACCTCTTAAGTCTGGGGTTATCAGAGCACTGATCCCCCTTCCTTTTTCTTCCTGCTGCCGTACCATGGATCAGGCCCCGTCTTTCCCCTGAGTTACACATCTAATCACGGCACCATCATCCCTCATCCCTAATTCTGTTGGCAGGGCCTGTCAAACAGCATACGCTGGAAGACGGGGTGACTTTGAAATGCTGCTAATGACCCTAGGATATAACTACCCTCTCTCTCTTTACACCCCCTCACTCTTTCTCTCTTGTCCACTCCTGTCATTTGCACTCGCGGTCATCCTCTTTCTTGTTCACTGCGACTCTCTGGATTTACCGATAGCAAAATGCAAGGGAGAGGGCAAACAAGGACTCGTACCTTTTCTTTGTGAGATGATTCAAACTGGATGTGGACAGGCTGTGGGAGGCAAAGTGGTTAAGGGTTAATGTGAAGAGGAGCTTCTGTCCAAATGTTATTTAACCTTTATTTAAACTGGGGAGCCCCACAGATTAAAAAATCTCCTCCATCCAATGGAGGCCGGCCAAGTCGCAGCATCCAGACACACATAAACGTCTCTGAGAGAGAGAGAGAAAAAACGCACACACAAAAGCCAAAATACAATCAAAGCCACATAGCCGAAAGACTGCTTTATAAGCAATCCAATAGGCAACACTTCAGTGTCAAAAAATCAGCAGGCTTATTGCCAAACCTATTTAAATCTTGACTAAACAAAGCAAAGACAGCTCCTTATTGAGCCTGCTTCAAGACCCTTAATTAACCGTTTAAACTCACTGCGAGAACTTTCAGCTTTAAATCATTTTGCAGCCAGTTCCATGAAGAGGCAGCGGGGTACATAAAGGTGCTTTTGCCTAATTCAGCTCTGACGTTAGGGACAGATGACAGAAACAAATCCTGGGACAGCAAACAGTAATTGTGCCGTTATATATATTTTTATGGAAAACTGAAGCATGGAGTAAGTCGAGCAGTGGACGGGGTGGCTGTCAGCTGGAGCGTAGAAGGGGACACTGATGAGAGACAGAGGTACAGTCGGTAACGCAGCTCAGTGCTACAGTGGAGACGAGAACGGGTGATGGGTGATGCACGTGAATATAAAACAGCTTAATCAAGTGCTAGCGTGGCAATAGAAGCATCCATTCTGTCTCTGCAGAGGAAAACCTGATTTCGACCAAACCTTTTATGCATTTGAGGCCCACTTACTCCTTTCCACAAGCTTCTTCTACTTCCCCGGCAGCCAATTCTTTCCGTTCAGCATTTCAGATTTGAAACTTGCTTGAAATAGGCAATCTATTACAGGGAGTTTTTTATTTATTTATAGTAGTAATAGTCTTTTTTTAGTGGTATGCGCGGTACTCCCGGAATGGACTACAATATATTCAAAGAACTGAGAAAGTAAAATCAATATCGTCCTGTGCATACCATGTAATCGCAATGTTTCTGGTTCATTTCCGAGTCTTTGTTTGCCTGTAATCTCCCCTTCCTCTTTCTATGTTGCTATACTTGCTGTCATTTTAAAGCAATAATGTCATACATGTCAATGTCAAACAAGAGTCTACAGCCATGCTTGGGGCTCTGTGAGGCTGTAGTTAGGCACAGCGGTACGTTGGGCTAAGTGCTAATGCATGCTAACAGGCTCACAATGTTCAGCTGGTATGTTTACCCCATTCGCCGTGTTTAGTTTAGCATGTTAACTGATTGACCCTAAACACAAAGTGCAGCTGAGGCTGATGGGAATGTTATGAAGTTTTGCAGTTATCTGGTCACAGACCAACGTATTGGACACATTTAGATAGAATAGATGATTTTTGCACTAGATGAAAAGTTATTACAGGGCAACATGAACGATTACCAAAGTCCATGGGATTCATCCCCTGGGGATAGTGGATATCTGTACAAAATGTCATGGACAATTTATCCGATAGATAGTTAACCTATAAAAAGAAAATTGTCATACTGGTACCTGAGGTTTGGTACTGATACCAAATATTTTTTTTACTTACTTTGCATATTTAAATCCAACTCTGTGTCATGGCATTGTGTGCGGAGGAACCGTTTTTGGCTTCATTCTTGTACAGTAGCGTGGTCTCGCGTCATTTGGCGGATCTTGGCGGACCTCTGCTGCCCAACTCCGCGGGGAGCTCCGTGCGCTAATGCCGCAGAGTGAAGCCACACACACCGTTTAGCTGCACACACTGCCCACACTAAGATGACACAGAGCTGGTTTAAAATCTGCAAAGTATACCCTTAAAACAGAAGCCAAAGTTCTTGAAGGTCTAAAAAGTATTGCACTAGCACTACACAAACATTGACGGCGTGGAAAGGATTCAATATAGATGAACCTTACTTGAATTAGAATATTTGCATTCACATAGAGTCGGTGCACAGTTGATCTGTTGGGATTGTGCAAATATTCAGATAACTAAAAATAAGACTGATATCCTTTAAAAATGGTCCGGAGTAAATAAATTCTGCATGAAATGTATTATTTAATAGGATTAAACATGCATATTAACTTCTCAGCGAGGTGCTAAAACATGCCTGATGAAGAGAAGCATTTGAAACTCCCATAATAGTGTGATTCCTCATATCACTTTTTTTTTTTTTTTTTTTTTGCCCGTTTGTGAGTTTGTAAACAGTCTGAATTTAGTTTTGTCAGCATTCAGAACACACTTGAGTTGACATAAGGTATTTAAGTCGTGTTAAAAACAGCTTGTAGGAGTGGGAGGGAGGAGTGAAGGATGTAAGCAGAGTTGTATCATCAGCAGAAGCCGTCAGCAAAGCCAGGACTGTATAGGCTACTGACAAACTGCTGCCTCACTCCCTTGCTTTCTCTTTTTCACTTTTTCAAATTCCACTGTCTCCTCTCAACCAGAACATATTTGTGTGCTGCAATCACCTTCTTTTTTTTTTTTTTTTTCTGCCAACGATGATCTAATAAAACTCTTCCATCTCGACATACTTCCTCAACCAAACATGAGGCCGTGCAAGTCTCTCGATCCCAAACTTCTCTCACCAAGTTTGACCTCATTTGCTTATTGATTCCAATCTACCATTTCAGCCAAATTTGCACCAGGCTCAAAGAGCAGAGCGAGTTAGAGAAGCCAGAGAGGGCGGACCTTTTGGAAGCGGACGGGCTCTTCCAGTGGTTGTTGCCATGGTTTTTTGTTGTCGGGACAAACTGTCGGCCAGTGGCTGAGAGCCTGAGCTGCTGTTTGTTAAAGATAAGTGGAAAAGCCAGAGGGGAAAGAGAAAGAGGGAGGCAGACAGACACAGAGAGGGAGCCCTGTTTAGTCACCCCCTGCTTTTTGACTGCAGGACTTCCAGCTGAAAAACACTCACTACCTCAAAGCTTCGTCCACCCCACCCCACCCCACACCCACCCCCCTCAATGTGGGTATCCTGATAGATCACGCTCCCTTCTTTAAACTGTACACCGAGCCATTCTCCTTGCGTTTCCCTGACCCCGCACCCCTCCCTGCCCCGCTATCAAAGCCCTGTTGGCTGTGCACTGGCCGCTTTGATATACTATAGTGTTTCTGGCAGTCTCTCTCTCTCTCTTTTTCTTTTTCTCTCTCTGTCTCTCTCACCTTTCCCACAATATTGTAAAAGAGCACAGAGTGCCAACAGGGACCTGCTCACCGTCAAAGAGAAAAGACAGGGAGGCCTTAGAGGGAGTGACGGAGGGACTGAGTGAGGAGAGGAGAGGAGAGGAGGAACAGGTGGTTACAGTAGCCCCTTTCACACAGCCTGTTCACGGTGGGACTTATGCGCCTTCAAGTCGCCTCGCCGCCTGTGTGAAAGTTACAAAGACGGCATGGGGGAGGGGGCGGAGTTGTTGCACCTTTAAGCCGGCAGCAGAGGTAGTTACAGAGGCGTAACAGAGCCGAGCCGACATCTGTGTGAAAGGGACAGCCGCCATGGCGGGACTACATACGGTAGGGATGCACGCGTTGACCCACAGGTACACACACGGGTGCTGCGGCCTTCTCTGTCCTCTCTATTGACAGGTGTGCTACTATAATGCATACTGTAGAGTCGCGGTTTGTGGGTCCGATCCGGTTCGCGTGGTTGATTAATGGAGCGAATCGGCTCACGCACACACTGGAAGCCGACGCTGTTGTGTTACACATCATGCCTCTTTTGAGCCCAGAATGCCGTGGGATTATGCCGCCCTTGCTTGGTTCTGTGTGAATGAACCAAGCCGGCATAACGGCAGACCGTTGCGGATTGCACGGTGCGGATTGCACGGTGCGGATTGCACGGTGCGGCACTATTGCGGAATCTCTTTGTGAAAGGGGCTAGTGACAGTGTTATTATTTTATCAATTTTACGCTTCTTGTTGGCATCTAGGTTTACAAGATCTAACATGCTAATGCTAAGCTAATCTAATTGTGTCCCCCCTCCATCTCTGCACTGAAAGAAAATTAATAATATATTATTATATAATAATATATATTATTTGCCATAAGTTGAACTATTTCTATAAATTCAGAAATCAGCTGATTGTTTCACGAGAGGAGACCCCCCCTGCTCCTTTGGTCTTGTTAAACCGAGAAAACACGGTCCACAATAATGAAGTGCTTCTAGAGAGTTCTGTTTCTGTCTCTTAACAAATGATCTTCCGCGGCTACATTTGTCATTTTAACAGGCAACAGCAATGAGCGGTGCCGGGTTAAAATGAGATGTGTTGTACATGAATTGCTCTTTGCTGAAAGTGAGAGAGGTGATTCTTAATAATATATTTGTTAACCTCTTAGCTTATCATATCTGGGTATTTTAGCAGTTTGGAATCCAAAAAAGAAAAGAAACTGACCCTATTGGCATCTCGCAGTAGTAGTGGTAATGATGTTTTTGAACACAAACAACACATGTTGAATGCCACAACAGGAGAGCACACTGGCTTGACTTGAACTGAGTGAGTGAGAAAATAAAGGACTGACCGAATGAGCGAGCAAGCGAGCGAGTAACTGAGTGAGCGTGCACGAACGTGTGATTGCATGTGGTGTGTCATGGCCATTACCATGGAAGTCCAGAGCCCTGAGCCTGGGCTTTTTATAAGCTTGACCTGACTGTTGCAGTCAACCACACACACACACACACACACATACGCACACTATCCTTGCCCGTTACCAAGGGACCTCCAGGCTGCGCACACACACACAAGTCACCTTCAAGCGTCCACATTCGCAACCTCCGTTTGCTTTTGTGTGTGTGTGTGTGTGTGTGTGTGTGTGTGTGTGTGTGTGTGTGTGTGTCTCTGAGTCTGATTGTTCGCCATCCTCAGAGAGCGAGGATGAGCGTGACTTCATGATCGCTGGCTTCTGATGAATCACACCAAACTTACTCTGTGTTTGCCTGATGCAAATGTCTGTTTGCTTTGTTGGTTAGCCTACTTTGGAGGACGGAGGCTGTGTGTGTGTGTGTGTGTGTGTGTGTGTGTGTCTGTGTCGTCTTGAATTATTCACTGGCAGTATTTGATTTTCCTCCACCATACCTTACACGTGTCCTTTCTGAGCTTTTGCCTCGTAGTTACTGTGTGTGTACATCCACTTCACAGTACTGTGCTGTTCTTACAGCATAAGCAGTGGCCCCATTGATGTGTGTTTTGTGCTATAATTTTTCAAGTTGAAAGTTCTGGGACTCTGTTCCCCTAAATATAATGTTTATTATGTGCTTATTATCTGCTTAGTTGGTTTGCCAATAGACAGAGGGGCAATGTTTAATCCTCTAGCAGACCAGGCTCTGCACTTAAACATATAATGTTCGGGGTGAAGAACAAGGGCCTCGACCCATTTTAATGTAAGCCCCAATAATTAAGTTTCTTATACGCTATACAGTCCATTACAGCTATGCCTGATTTTGTAGTTTGGACAATATATATTATAACAGGTCAGAAACTAGCAACTATTTTCAATATCTGTTATCTTTCAATTTTTTTTCTGATTAATCAATGGATTGCTCAGACTATAATAGGACTAGGGCTTATGACGATTTATATTGTCAAAACGACAAAAACGTCTATTATAAAAATATATATATATATATATATATACTTTTGTTTATATCCCAATCGAAAAAACAGCATTTGTCAAGTACTTAATTCACACAGGAGTATACACAAATAGGCTTGACATGTTATTTCATACTTGCACTATTTATCTATTGAATTACAAGAAAACCTGCCATATTGTGATCTATAGGCTATTGTTATCGAGAAATGAAATGACCAATATCAGGAGGGAAAACTTTGGCCATTTTAGCCAGCCCTGGACTATAATATTTTAGATAGACAGAGACTTTATTGTCAAATTCAGGTGCACTCAAGTACTGGGCTCAAATAAATAAATAAATAATGTTCCCGTTCATCATCCATCCATCCATACTCACATTCACGCCAGCATACTTACCATATACTCTTTGCCAACATATGCAAAATATTATTATTATTATTATTTACACAATATTATTAAATTACAAAATAGTAAAACAAAAAGGCCAATTTAAATTTCCCAGAGCCAAAGGGGACAGCTTCAAATTGCGTGTTTTGTCTTATCAGTTGTCCAAAACCTAAAGATTTCAATTTTCAATGCCATACAATAGAGAAAAAGCTGCTGTTTGAATGTCTGCTTTTCATGTATAATAAACTAGTCCAGTATTGCTCTGGTGGTACATTTGCCTCCTCTGAGTCCACACGCACCAAATCAGTCCTCGGACGAAAAGGCAAAGAAAGCCTGTGTGCGTTTTTTGTGTAGGTCTGACTGTGTGCATGTTTATATGTTTGCGTGTGCGACTGCGTGAGTTGCCAGGCAGCCAAGAGCAGCAGCCGGGACCGGGGGGGTCGGGGGTCAGGAGAAGTCCTCCGGGACAACCTGACCCCTGGAACTCTATGCAATAACTCTTTGCTGCTGTGGACGATATAAAAAGACACAGTCAGACCTCATAGGATGTGATTGGTCCTGCTATGCTTCCTTAAAGCCCTCTGGAATCCTGACATTTGTCGTTAGGGAAAAGCAGGAAATTCAGCAGGGGGTGGGGTGGGGGTGGGGTTGGGGGTGTGATTTCATGGTCTGAAAATGGAGAACAAACATCACAAGGCTTCCTGCAACCGGCGTTGACATATATGTAGCAGAAGTTATTATTTCCCCCCCGTCTCTGAGAGAGTTCTCATTTTCTCCTTCTCTCTGTTGGTCTTCCTCTCCCCCTTCCATCCATCCATCCATCCACCCATCCACCCAGCGAATGTGTAGGAGGGATAAAGGTCGTCCTTTTGTCATCAAAACTCCAGATTAGTTTTGCCTCGGTGCATCTGACTCTCTGCTTTATCACTGTGGCCAGAGGAGCCACAAGGTTCAGCTCGCCCCTTCTGCAAAGTAATAACTCCTACCAGCTAGTATTGCATTCTCCGCCGCTATCTCCTACACTACTATTACTACTCCATTCCGGGGTAGGGGGATTGTTTTCATGGCACTGGCTTTATTGGGCTGTATAGTGAAGACTGACAGGAAAAGCGAAGAGCAGCAGGATGCGCCACGCCAACATATGCCACAAGCTGCGATCAAACCGACAAAGTTGTAATAGCCGCTTCAGTCTGGCGAGGCCCAGAGCGGAGCATAAGCGCGCTGCTAACTGCATGTCGTAAGCCCGTCTTGGTTTTATTTTTAATATTTCTGCGTTGATGTGGTTTTTGGGGATTCTGTAACTTGATGAGTTGATGATTTCTCTGAAAGTCAGTTTGGCTAATATTGCAGCAGGCTTCAGTACAAGACAGTGAAATGAAGTACTTTATTGAAATGTTTTCTTCTGGCTTCGGCACACACAAAAAAAAAAAGAAGAAAAAAACGCCGCAAGTCAGACAGAAAAAGCTGCCAACGGGGAATGAAGATCTTCAGAGGATTACGTAAATGTGGCATGTGATTTAGACAAGTATCTGCGAGAGCATGAATGCAGTTGTAGAGAATAGAGTGTAGATGATTACATCTGTCAATTAGAGCACATGAATTAGCCTACACCCTCTCCACTCTCAGAGGGGTTGGGTAACCTTCTCCCCTCCTCGTGAACACTGGTGGCCTCTGCTTTCAGTTCCAAAAGCTTCAAGAGAATTTCAGGCTGGTCAGCAAAGTCAATGGCATACTTCAAAATGAACACATTTTCTGGTTGTAGTCTCTTCCATTAGGTCATCTTTTTGTTTTTAAGATTATTTGTTGGGCATTTTTAGGCCTTCATTTGACAGGACAGCTGAAAACATGAAAAGGGAGAGAGAGACAGGCTACATATGGTGCCCGCTCTACCAATTGAGCTATCCGGGCGCCCCATTAGGTCATCTTTTAATAAAAAAAAAAAAAAAAAATTCCCATCTCAGTTCATTGAAATTGAATGTTGATTGCCAAAGAATGATATTTGACAACTACTTATCTGTGGTTGGATCATGTTAATTGGTGCACTATTAGCTCTTGAAATCTGTCTTAGCCTGCATTCCCAATGCCTGCGTCGGCCGTCGGACGGCGTGACGAAAACGCAGGTCTTTCCATTCATTTTGAATGGGGGTAGTGCGATTAGGCTGCGTCGGTGGGTGCTGCAAGGGGGGGGAGCCGGGAAAAAAACAACCGCAGCGGGCCTGCAGCAAAAATTTGAGACCGAATCAACTTTTGGGGAAACGCAACCCCACGTCAGGCTGCGGTGGCCAATCATGTAACCGGAGATCAGACTCGGCAGTTGCTTTTCGAGGCGGTAAACGCGAAACATCACTGCGACAGCGATATGGCTGCCACAAGAAAGTTTTAAAACACTACGAGGGTAAAAAAAAAAAAACGAAACGCAAGCACTGAAGTGCCCGGGAGTTTGTGTAACAGCTGACTGTTTCCAGCATCAAAGCACAATCGTTCCTTCTTTTTTCTTTCTCGCTTTCTCCGTGAAATGAAACTGCCTTCAAGTGCAGTCGTAAATGTCGATATCTATACAGAAAATCTGACCGAAAAGAGTAGTGGTGAAATATAAAGGCTACTTGTGCTACATTGGGGGGTTAATTAGGTCTTTGGATGCTTTTATATAGGCCTTAGTGGTCCCCTAATACTGTATCTGAAGTCTCTTTTATATAGACTTTAGTGGTCCCCTAATACTGTACCTGAAGTCTCTTTTATATAGACCTTAGTGGTCCCCTAATACTGTATCTGAAGTCTCTTTTATATAGACTTTAGTGGTCCCCTGATACTGTATCTGAAGTCTCTTTTATATAGACTTTAGTGGTCCCCTGATACTGTATCTGAAGTCTCTTTTATATAGACTTTAGTGGTCCCCTGATACTGTATCTGAAGTCTCTTTTATATAGACCTTAGTGGTCCCCTAATACTGTATCTGAAGTCTCTTTCCCGAAATTCAGCCTTGGTGCAGAATTACAGCCACTAGAGCCAGTCCCACATTGAGCTTTCCTTAGTATGTGCATTTTTGTGTCTGTAGCTATTGAGGAGGAGAGGGGGGGCAAAGTGGAGGGTGGGGTGTGACCTTGACCAACTGGCACTTTGCTCGTTTGAAAGCCATGATGTCTCTCTCTCTCATGGGCGGGGCAAATTCTCTGGGTGGGCAAAGCAGAGAAAGGGGAGGTAACCTTGCTCCTTATGACCTCATAAGGAGCAAGATTCCAGATCGGCCCATCTGAGCTTTCATTTTCTCAAAGGCAGACTGCGTCAATCACTGCTCATGCGCACGCATTCATTCTCCCTTGTGGGGGGAGGGACTTAGGAGACGGTTTTGGGCTTTAGTGGAAAGGGGGGAGGGACTGAGAAGTTGTCGATGTTCAAATTTTTGGGCTAAGTCCTGGATTTTCGCAATCCTACCTACGGCACCTTTAACATGTTATATGTTGTTTGTTTAATCTGTAAAATAACAGTGTAAAAAATGACAAGTTGGGGTTTTACTGTATAAGCTGGTTATATGTACCAGACTATTCTTGGCCAGGTGCAGTCCCTCCCTGTCTTGGCCTCATTGTGAGGTTGCCAGGCAACCAGTTGAGACTCTGGTACGCCAAGTGGCTGCTGGTGATGGCTTGATACAGTACACACATTAGAGCGGTATCGACCTTCTCATCAATCTTCTCTTCTCTCGGCAAGAAAGCCAAAGTGCATTTCCATAAAATGTTGGATTATTCCTTTAACTTTAAAGGCAACACTATGCGCTATGGATAACACTGTAAGAGCTGGTTAAATGCTGTCCACCCCCACCCCCACCGGCGAAGTAAGTCTCCCAGCGGCGGGGAGTGCCATTACAAAAAAACCCTTTCCCCCCTCTGAGAGGGGACACTGACATGTGAAATATATTGTGAGTATTGTGGTTTCAGCTGCAGGCTAATGTTAGCCTGCGTGCTCGCTAACCGGTCAGCTACTACCCCAATTAGTATCGAAGTAATTCTGTGGGAAACGCTGCAATTCTATTAGAAAATTGTCACTAAACGTAACTTGAATAAAACTTGAAGAGATGCCTTTTAATCGGCAATAATGACAACAACAACAAAGAAAAGAAAATTGACATATTGTACGTTTTAAGCGTTCCACCGAACAGAGCCGGTGAGATGCCAGGGTCACAGAGCCAGATTACAGCTGCTTTAAATCGCACCGGTATGCACAGGCACTTAGATAGAGAGTGTACTTATAGGCAGATAGTCAGAGAGTGTACTTACAGTCGGACGCAAACACACAGGGATAAAAAACACATGCACACGCTAAGCCAAATGTGGACATGCCAAACAGAGACAAACACAAATCACAACAAAGCATGCAAACACAAAATAGATCCAGCGAGTAAGGAAGACAGAGAGAATAGCACAGTGCCATCTGTCAAACAAATGTGAAGATGCTTCTCACACACACACACACACACACACACACACACACACACACACACACACACACACACACACAAACAAACGCATTCACACACAAGCACAGCAGGCATAATTTAGTCTGAACTTGAGCGATATCTGCCTTTGTCCTTTAGCAGTTGGTCCTGAGGGGCGGCTGTAGAAGTTGCATTGCAAGTTTGTTTCTGAGCTGAGCAAGTGTGTTAAGCTTTATGAGAGCCCATGGGAGACATGGCGCACACACACACACACACACACACACACACACACACACACACACTATCTATCTACCCATACACACACTCAGGCACGAGGCTTGGGCGGCAGCTCGCACTGGCCCCAACCAACAGTGAGGAGTTTGTTGTCATAGCAACAGTAAAATGAGATGACTTTACTGTCAGCCGTAATGTTTCATGGCCCCCGTGCCGCTATGGCAACATAACAAGGAGGAGGAAGAGGAGATGGAGAGAAAGAGAGCATCAGAGCCATCTCTGCATTCCAGTGGACTCCTACCAGGAACAATGTCACTACGATGCCCTTACTTCCTTCCAAAGACACACACACACACACACACACACACTGTGACAAGCCTGTCAAACACATGCATAAATACACTCTGACAAAGAGATGCGCATTCACACACACACACACACACACACACACACACACACCTTGAAAAGCCTGTCAAACACCCTTTCCACCTCGCCCATCCCTTTGATTATGCGCTCACTATTTTCAGCTGCGGCGTTATCGTCACCGGGGCAATTTGAATTCATTATGCTCAATGTCAATATTGATGCAACAACGCCGTACCTCAGACAGGTACAGCTTGTTGAATGAGCGCACGTGCTGTCACAAAGTGTGAGAAGTGAAAAGAGACGAGAGCGAAGAGAAGAATCGGAAAGAGAGATCAAAGATTTCCAGCTCCAGCGAGCGTTCCCCTGCCGCCGCCGCCGCCGCCGCCGAGAGAGTCGGATGGAGCGGCGGGGGTGACTATAGGCTGGCCGACTATACGCAGGGAGATACGGCACAGCGGCTATACATCACAGTTCTATATTTAGCTCCGTCCTTCCACTACAGCCTATCAGCGGCGTTAAGCAGAGTTAGCGCCGCTGGTAGAAAAAGGTAAAAGATAATAGGCGGAAGAACGACAGACACAGAGAGGAAGGGGTTGGGGGAAGCAAAAGAAAAGTGCCAGAACCGGAGAGGAACTGAGTTGTTTTGCTCTGTTGCCATGGTGACAGGACGGCCCCGGCGCTGCAACGAGCTGACAGTTGTCACGGCACAGCCGGTTGCCACGGGTGACAGCTGTCGGTCAATCACGCAGAGTGAGGGGACAGATCGGCCGATGATCACCTTGGATTAGAGAGAGATCGCACTACACAGGGGCCAGCCGGAACATATCTGTGTTTAATCCTCATGTCCTAATGACGCTGCTCTCTGTGTGTGTGTGTGTGTGTGTGTGTGTGTGTGTGTGTGTGTGTGTGTGTGTGTGAGAGAGTGTGTGCATGTTTTTAGTTTTGCAACCTTTTTGTATCCGTTTATTTATGCATGCAACTGGAGTTCTTTGCCAGAATGTGTCTATGTAAATTGAGATTTTCACGTGCGTGCGTGCTTGTGTATATGTGTGTGTGCGCGCATCCTAGCGAGGCTGTGTATTTGTGTCCAGACTCCAAAACAAAAAATGTTCACAGGGTGAGTGGAGCAGATTACATTTAGCTGTGGCGGCTGCGTGGGTCCTTCCCACAGCTGTCTGCGATAGAGGACAATCAAAGGCCTGCTCGTGAGCCGTCTGATTTCAGACCCGGTCCCCTTCAATTACCGCACTCTGCCTGCGTCTAACAAGCAGAGCGCTGCTCCTATGTTAGGAGAATTCATGGTCTGATTAGAATGGGGCTGGATTTGAAATCGCACTCGTAAGTTGTTCCTTTCTTTTCCACTCGGCAAATCTCCCGATCGCGATCGTCTCTGGTCACAGATCTAGCCGGCTGTGGAACTCAGGCGGACCATTTGAAACTATTTTGTAATGCTGTAAGATTTATTCTGCGCTCGTCCCCGGTTCCAACTTTAGACAATTTCCTGGTGCTGTAGAGATGTCAAAGCACCGGCGTTGTCTCCGTGACCTTCCAACTATTAGACCTTTAGCGGTATTCATGTGTTATGACAGCAACCTCCGTGTAATGTCAATACTTTACTGGTATGCTAGTAATTAGAGGGTAGTTGTGCAAGGCAAGATTTCCCCAACCAATGAAGCACTAAATTTGCCATCCCCAGTCAGAACTGGATAGGAAGCCCAGGAGAGAAAAAAAAAATGATGATGTAAACTTTTCCCCTCAGATCTAACCCACAGCCTAATTGGGAATGTGGTCAAAAATCTTGTTGCGTGTCTCCACCCTTTGGCCTTTAACAAAAATGAAGGCTTTATGTGAGAAGCCAACTGAATTTCACAAGCTGACCTCTTTTCTTTTTTTTTTCCTCCTTTTCCCCGCTCCTCCTTCTCTCCACGCTTACGCTCTCCTTCCCCTCCTTCCCCCCGTCCCCCCCCCCCCCCTCCCCCCTTTTTTTCTCAGGAGTGAGCCCGGGGCTGGATGGGACCCACCATGCCCCCCAGTAAGAAGGCCCAGAGCCCCAGCAGTGGAGCCAGTGCCTCGCAGGGCATGAGCCCGCCGTATCGGCAGGGGGACGCCGCCACAGCGGCGTCGGAGGCCGAGGCGGCCGACCTCTCTCTGTCCGTGTCCGCCTCCTTCTCCAAGGCCGAGGACGAGGAGCTCACCAGCCTCTCCTGGCTCCACGAGAGCACCGACCTGCTCAACAGCTTCAGCCACTCGGGGCTGCGGAGTGTCTCGCCCCTGCAGGACCCCGACGGTCAGCACCCGCGCTCGCCCTCCTCGTCTCCCTCCCCGGACGACCCCCTGCTCGGCGACGCGCACTCGGCGTACGACTTGGCGGCAGGCGGCAACAGGAAACCGCCCTACTCCTTCAGCTGTCTGATCTTCATGGCCATCGAGGACGCGCCAAACAAGCGGCTGCCGGTGAAGGATATCTACGGCTGGATCCTGGAGCACTTCCCTTACTTTGCGAGCGCCCCCACCGGCTGGAAGAACTCCGTGCGCCACAATCTGTCGCTCAACAAGTGCTTCAAGAAGGTGGATAAAGACCGGAGCCAGGTAAAGACCATCAGCAGTTGTGTAGAGGAATGTTGGAGAATATTTACTTTTTTCCTTCATTTTTGTCCATCAAACATGATCCGATTCCTTTTCAGTTCATTTAATTCAATTCAATTTTATTTATAGTATCAAATCATAACAGAGTTATCTCGAGACACTTTACAGACAAAGTAGGTCTAGACCACTCTCTATAATTTCCAAAGCCCCAACAATTACAGTAATTCCCTCAAGAGCAAGCATTAGCAGTGGCTGTTGCGACAGTGGCGAGGAAAAACTCCCTTTTAGGAAGAAATCTCGGCAGACCCAGACTCTTGGTAGGCGGTGTCTGACGGGGCCGGTTGGGGGTGTGATGAACAGTGGCAAATAACAGTCACATTAAAGATAGTGGAACAGTGACTTCGAGGTAGTCCTGGAAGTTCATGTCATAGCAGGGCACGTCGTGTCATGCTGACATATTCTTTGATAATATTTTCCTAATCCGAAGAATCGGCAAATGAGAAGTTGTGGTGGGACTGCTCGTTTTAATACAACATTAAACGTGAACGCATTTAGAGTTATAGCTTATTTCGTTAATTTAAATTTCCTATCTGCTGAACCTGCATTGTGATTTCTGTGCGCTCAGCCAAAGATGGATCGTCTTGGAAATGAAGGCTACTCCGTGTTGTTTAGACATTTGAAGAGATAGGGATTGGATTGTTTGGAGAGTGTTTTGCCATAAAAAAAGAGCAGCAGAGTGGGGGGGTCTAGCAGCGAAAGTGGAAGCTGAATAGCAGTTCTCACTAAGTATAAGGCCATATTTAATCATTAAGCCGTTTCAAGTATCCCAGTGATGAAGTTATTATCTCATAGTGTATATGAGCTATTTGATCTAGCTTTCTAGATACACATAAAACAAAATATGAAATAAAATAGTTGTCAGTGGCACAACTAGGCCATGCTGAAACTGATATCCATATGATTCTACGATTTCTCAAAGGTTCTAATTTCTTGAATGTAACCGAAAGCAACGTTGGTATATATATAATTTGCCTTATGTCAATTCCTTTATCATTTTATTATCCTTGTGTGGGCTTTACGGGTGTTTCCCAATATTATGAAATTAATTTTTGGTCAGTTTGACCCGCGTGCAGACAGTCCTTCCTTGAACACTGACTCAGGTATTAAACATTTTAAATGATGCCCAGCACCAATTCAAACCAATGCAGGGATTTGAAGAAAAAAAAAAATCACGTTATATCAGTCCTATTCTGAATACTTACAGTATATGGTAAAATACCCTCTCAGCCATATGGTAAATACAGCACACAGCATATTATTCATTCTATCATGTGTGGTTGTTCCACAGACAGTTATCAGCCGTTTGCAGGCATATCCAACTTGAAGTCAAACATATTCTGTATTTTGTCTACAGCTGTACCAGATTCGGCCTTATCAATAGTTGATGATCTCGGCTTTCATAGTTCTCTTTCACTCAGACGATGTGCGCTTCCCCGGTGGGAACAGCATTTCGCTTTTGATTTAAGTCTTGATACAGTCTTTTATACTGGCTTTCCTATCCAGATTTGACTCCATTAAATACCCGGGGTAAATGGGGAATGAATCCCTCACTCAATTAGTGCTAAATTAATACTGGAGGATTTAATAACACAGATGCCAGCAGACTTTAGATTTCATCTTGCCCGAGGGTGTTGGGGGGTGCGGGGGGGACAAACAGCGAGGATCAATGCTGGCTTTGCGTGTTTAGCTGATTGGGATTATACCGGAGGATATGGGAGCTCTTTATGCTTTCCTTGACCAGCGTGTGAACCTGAACTCTGTGTGTGTGTGCGCGTGCACGTGTGTGTGTGCGTGCGTGTGTGTGTGTGTGTGTGTGTGTGTGTGTGTGTGTGTGTGCGTGCGTGTGTGCGCACACACCCTCACGCTATGCTGTCATCTGGCCCTTGACTACAACGGCACAGAGTTTCTCTTGTATACATATCTCCATAGTAACTAGGTTGCAGTTGACATAAAAGTATGCTGTTGCTGTAGCAACGGGAAAACTGATTTGGCTTTACAGACTTAGGCGTGTGTGTGCGCGCGCGCACGTGTGTGTGTGTGTGTGTGTGTGTGTGCGTGTGTGTGTGTGCGTGCGCACCATGTGTAGAGGTGATTTTGGCAAGGACAGCCTGTCTTGTCTTCCTGTCACTGCACACCATTTAAGACAGCACGCTAATTAACCCTTCAAACCTATTCCCCTCTCTTACACACACACACACACACACACATGGCATGTCTGACACACAAACAAACAAGTGCGCACACATATACACTCACTCTCAAGCACGCATGAATGCTTAAAAGGACTCCCAGACACATGCAGGAGAGCCGTGTCGGTGTAGAAATGAGGGCACCTCTCTGCAGACTCCTACTCTACCTGCCAAGCGCCGCGCTTTATCTGAAGCTGCAATTACAGAATCTCTGTAATTTCAGTCCGACTCCTCCATTCAAAGCTTTTCACTGAGAATATCTGCATGTGAATACACCTTTTTCTTCTCCCTGCTTTGCTTTTTCCTTCACCTGTTTATGTCTTTTTGATTTGAGCGTGCAATTACAGCGTCTGAGATCTTTTACTTTTTCCATTGTGTTGCATTATGTTTTACTCATTGCTCGCTGTGAAAAAGAAGAAAGACAAGGTTTTTTTTTTTTTTTTGCTTAAGGGGGAGGTCAAGTTATCGTTGTGAGTGATAGACGGAGAGACGTACAGTAGACACACACACACACACACACAGGGACAGGGAGGGAAAAGGCAGAAGCAGGGAGACATGGCTTACTGTCAACGCACCAAATCATATTTCCATCCATTTACAGAGGTGGAGATTAATATGACAGTGGCCTATTTGTTCCAGTGACTGTATTTCTGGGTCATATCCAGGCAGATGACAAGATGGGGACTAGTTTAGAATAAGCGCGCTGCTCAATTTGTGTGTGTGTGTGTGTGTGTGTCTGTGTGTGTGTGTGTGTGTGTGTGTGTGTGTGTGCGTGCGTGTGTGTGTGTGTGTGCGTGCGTGCGTGCGTGTGTGTGTGTGTGTGTGTGTGTGTGTGTGTGTGTGTGCGGGAGAGCAAACATGAGAGAGAGCGTGAGAGAGTGTGCGTCCCACGGTTGCCATGGGTTTGTTTACTAACAGGATTCTTCGCTGTGCTGAATGACATGTCTTTAATGACAAGTGTTGCCCTCAGACTTCTGGATCAGTGCTAAAGATCAGTGTTGTAACAGCACAGCCCAGAGCACACAAACACACACACACTCACACAGAGTGATATATTTCTCAAAGCCTCTTATGAAATCACAGCAGAGACAACAGGCAGTTTTGGTAATCTAAGACGCTATAAAGTCTCTCGGGGTTGCACTTAAGTGTGTCACCTCTAACTTAACCTGGCCCTGCTCAGATGAGAGGCGCGCTTGATTCTTTTGCGTTTTGACTCGGAGCATTATGAACTGTGGCATCCGGAGCAAGCTGAGATTTGTCCGCCCGAGGTGTCTTTTTGACGCTCATCTATCAGCAGGTCGCTGCCACTGATGTATCTGCAAGAGTGAGCATCATTTTCCTGTGTTTTCTCTAGGATCACAAGCTCACCATGCTTCTTAAGCTTTTCTTATTGTATTGATTTAAAGTACGCGTGTGGAAGAACACTTGCATACAGTAAGCAAAGACGCTACCTTTAAACCAAGACACTGACAGCATGGGTGTAAGAAAAAAATCGAAAACGCAATATCATTTTTTTTTTTTTTTTTTTTTTATAATTTATGTGCAAACATATTCATGTAAGACGGTGGTTCACGTTGATGTTGTGTTTAAACCCCCTACCACTAGATGGCTATGCTGAGACACACCTAACAGTGCCTAGCAGTGACTGACCTTTTGCTAGAAGCTAACAACGTAGCTATGGCTGAACTTTGGCTTACTTTAGCATATACAAATTAGCTCACTAAGAAACTGTGAACCAAACTGGCAGTCTGATTTTCTGTGTACTGAATTGTTTACCTAAAGTAATCTTCTTTGACTTTTATGCACATCATGTCTTTTGTTAAATATTAGTTTTTCTAAAATGATACTTTCAAAAAATCCCAATATATATTGCAATATATTGAATCGTGACCCATGTATCGTATCGCCAGATTCTTGCCAATACACAGCCCTAACTGACAGTGTATGAGGAAGTAGGCTTGTGATTATGTGACTCATTAAGTAGCTAGCACTCTGCCTCATAACAATACTGCTCCACTGATCTCTACTGCTGTATGGCCTCACCTCAGCGACTTGCCCCAACTAGTTTTATCCAGAAGTTAGTCCGTTGCCATGGCATCGGTACACATAAAAATGGCTGCCGCTCTGACCATTTTGCTACGCCGATTTGAATGGGAGTAACCTTTCTATCCATTTTATTTCTATGCTTGTGCTAGTGGGCTCTTTACGATTGGTGTAATTTTCACCTCTAGCCATTTCCCTAAATCCAAATACATTAACAAACAAAGATGTTCATAAGTGATAAAACAATTAAAACATTAGTGATATACAGCCACAATGTGGCAACACTTTTGGTTTAGCATGAAGCTATAGCGTTTTTAAGTATTTTTTTTAAAGCTGCACCAATGTATATTTTGACAATAGAACTGGGTCAGTTTACTGTATGTAAAATGAAAGGGATCACTCATAGTGACAATCCCACAGAGAGGTACCACCTGACTCCACATTTGCCCTTAGTTCTAGGGAACTTTTTAGCATCCTTCAACTCATTGTTTTGGGGTTTTACAGCCAGCAACTGTTTTTGGTTCCCTCTCACTGCTCTCATCAACCCTATTTTCAGCCACAACAGCGAGATTTGGTTTTAGAGAACCAGCTGTGATAAACCCAATGTGCACTTCCTGCCCAGCACCAAACAGCATACAGAGAAAGTTAGAAACTAGTTGGTGAACATTAGGGCTGCACAATATATAGATTTTTTTTAATCATCATCATTGCAGTATTAACTCATTAATACACGTATCACGAAAAAGGCTGCGACATACCGAGAAAGACACTTTTAAAATGTAACTGTCATTGTTTTGTTACTGTTGCCTTTTATATTCAATTCAGTGTTCCGTTTGTTCAATAAAAGAATGTTGGAAATGATTTCCTTTCGTTTGTTTTAAATTCAACAAGCAGTTTGTTGTATATTAGCAGAATAAGAGAAAACAGCAGAAATGCAGAACTGTGTACTCTTCAGCGTCTGGATATTTATCGCCAGTTACCGCTATCGCGATATTCAACAACGTAGCCACATATCACATAATTTGCTCCTATCGTGCTATCCCTTAGTGAACATAGTGGAGTATTAAGGAGCTTATGAGCCAGACATTTCCTCTAAAAGGAAAGACTCGTTTGCAGCCAGTCGTTTGCTAACATGTTAGGCATATCAACGTTAGAAGGTGTTCATATTTCAATATTTCAGCTTGCTCTATTCCTTTCAAGTGGCCTGAAAACCAGTTAATACTGCTTTAATCAGCTGTTGAGAAATGCAGCTGGCTTTTCCCCCGATCTTTTTATTATTATCGTGTTTGTTTCTGTCATTGTGAGTCATGGGTATCACATAGCGTTTGTTCAGTGTTGCCTAAGGGGAAGCAATTCAAACATCTGTAAGAGCGCTTACTTGGTCGCGTCCGTGGAGAACTTTCACGGATGTGAAAATTATGCCACCACAACAAGCTCAGGAAGGACAGAAACCCAAAGGACCTTGCTGAAATTAATTGCTAAGTGACAACATATCATGTGCTTTGGGAGTCGCTTACATTGGACTGGGTCCAGTTTGTGCCTCTCTTGTGTTTTTACTCAATCAGCATTTGCATTTCTGATTTATATTCCAGTCACAGATTGAAGATTGTGAGGTCAGTTTTAAAATGCATGGTGAACCGGTTGGAATATACTGTATTTTTCATACCAGCGAGTTCAAGTCTTTGGGGAATCTGGAAATATCTTCCAGTGTTGGCTATTGCCCTGTTTTTGTTATTTTTTTCTTTGTGGAAAACACAGACTTATATCTGTGACTGGATTGTAATAGCCAATGTAAAAATGTATAAATACACACAGGAGAAGCACAAACTGGGGCAAACTTTTAGTTTAAATTAGAACCACATGGGAAACAGGTTTGGTTCTTGTGGAAGTAAAGTCAATTCATAACACCTGTGGAAGAAATTTCCACATATAACCTAGGGGTGGGGGAAACAATCCATACAGCATAGTATCGCCATATTTTTCCTTACAATACTGTATCGATGCACGGACGCCAAATACCAATCTTTTATTATTTAAATTGCGCGTGCACATGCACACTTTTTCAGTCCACTAGATGGTGCAGTTGAGGTTTTTTTTCCCGGGTGAGGTCAGCAGCGGTGACCGCCAGCGTGATTTTAAAATCGAAATTGACCGAAATTAAGTCACAATCTCCAATTTCGAATAAAAAAAATGGAATTGTCGATGCTGCCACGCCCCCATGTCACGTCCGGTCAGCTGGTCAAGTGGAAAAAAACACGTGTTGAAGTGCTGCGAGTCAGTCAACGTCCTGTAACTTAGCTACAGCCAGTCAAAAGTTAGCATGGCAACTGCAGATGAGAGCCATGGACAGAACTTGAAACCCCCTCCTCTTTCACTGAAGTCGCCGGTGTGGAAGTATTTTGGATTTAGTTATGTTGACAGTGTTCGCGTTGTCGACAAAAAAGCCACAGTTTCCAAGCTCTGCTATGTGCTTGTACCATTCTGTGTGTTTACCGTTGCACATTAGCCTAGCAGCTAGCGGAGTTTCCTTCTGCTTATAGCTTAATCCCGACAAAACCGCACGGTTGAATTTCAGCCTGCGTGCACGTTTAGTAGCCTAAACAGAGCAGCTTATATTGGTTAGATTAGAGAGAGCAACAGGTTAGCAGACTGCCGAGTCGCCCTCTGTCTGCTCAGCTGCTAAGACCGCTATGCTGGCTCGATGATGTTTTTTAAGCCCCCAACTAGGGCTGCTCTCTCTTAGTCGATTAGTCGACTAATCGGTCGTTTTGGTCTTAGTCAACTTAGATTTCTTTAGTCGATTAGTCATGTTTTATGCTTTTTTCATGCTGAATGACTTATTTCCAAGAAACGTACGAGCACATCTTTGGTAAACACAAGAATTAAAGTGGTGCTTTTGCATGACTCTTTGCGGAGAAACTCAGATTTACAGATCTGTCGATTAAATCAAATAATCGATTAGCCGATACAATTTGAATTGAATGAGTGTTAGTCGACTAAGAATTTCTTTAATCGAGCACAGCCCTACCCCCAACCAAGCCTTCAAGGCAGTGCTGCGACCGTCGTCTTCAAGGCACCTAACCCTAACCATAACCATTGCCTAATCCCATAGACAGTATATAAACTGGACCAACAGATCCCGTTGCTCTGGACGGAGACCAGTGAAGGATATCAGAAGCACTTTTCCGGTGAGCGCTGAGCGTTACTGCGCAGCCTCCAACTGAGGGAGACGACGTAGATGTGACGTGAGCAACCTGTCTGAAAGTTGTAAGTCTTCTGGTAGCTGCGCCAAGAGAAAACTCAAATCATTCCCAATCTTGCAGAGACGGAGAGTGTAGGTATATGTAAGGAGATAACATAGGCACAGGCTAATTATTGCTAACTAAAATGCTAGTTAACATTAGTAATTAAATCTAAACAGCTCATGTAAGTCGAAACTGCCTGCGAGCTTCTCCTGTACTATACGGTAAGTAAGTAAGTAAGTCGCGTGGTTATGACACAATCGTTGACACAAGTCTATTTTACAAAAACGTCTGCTACGGAGCCATAACGTGAGGTACAAGGTAATGGAGCCTTTTATACATTGTCGTGTTTCTTTAGAAATAAATAATGGACAAATAGAGTCTTTAAACGCTTCAGATGTAAAGTTATTCGCTGTCAAAGTGACGTCAAAATGAATGGGAGTCAATGGAATGCTAACGAGAGGTGATCGTTTTGTAGCATCAAAATGGCGCCATAGGAGGTTTGAGTTCTGAAGCGAAGCTTACCCGCTTGCCTAATCCTAGTGCCTTCCAGGCAGCGCTGCCTAGAAGACGAAGAACTTTTTTTTTCTTTTTACTTTATTGACAAATTGTCAAGTTTCCAATTGACTGCAGATATACGTTATTGTTACATTATGTTGTTAATAAATGTTTTAAATTTGACAATGTAGTGTGGTACATTGCGAACAAAGGTCAGATATTATATTGCATAAAGTCTAGTCTAAAAATGGCATAGCAACCTGTGCTTTAAAAAAAAAAGTAAAAATTGAGAATCGAAACGAACCATGACCTTAGAATCGAAAATGTAATTGAATCGAGTGACACCCCTACTTGTAACACAGGGGGGTTAATACGGCTTAAACACACCCGGGGTTGATGCTTTTACTGTGACTGACTGTGGATGCCCATCATAATATTATATGCAGTCATAATACTTCAGATTGTTAGTATAGGTTAAGTCATATTGCACTGGACACCAAAGCCTCTTATCCTGATGCCTTGCGTGTCTCGGCACAGAGAGTGGCAGCTCTGCGCTCTCTGCGCATCATACATCTTTTTTTAATCTCATTTCATTGCCGAGTCGAAAAACAAAATTTGCTTTCTCCTCTCATAATAGCCGATATGAACAGTTTAAATGGGTCTCTACAGTATACGGATGCCATTGTTAATTATGATAGAACTATTTGAAGCTGTAGTTGCAGTGGTGGGAGGCATAACAGCTGTTATTGAAGACTTAAAGGATTTTTTTTCTTGTTTATCATCAAATCACATCAAAAAAAAAAAAAAAAAAAAAGCCCCGAGCCCATTGGTTCTGACTGGAGATGTAAATCTGTAAGTAAAAAAAAAGAAAGAAAAAAAAAAATAAGGATACAAATATAAAGTTTCATGCACCGTTAGTTCTCGGCAAACATATCTTGAACAGGAGGAAGTAGTGCTTTTTTTTGGGGGGGGGGAGGCACTATTTTGGTGCTCTAGTGAGTATTTACAGCAGCATGACGGCGTACGTGTGAGTGACTGAAGAATGAACTACAGTGGCCGTGTTCATTGCAATAAAGCGACGTGTCAGTCAGCGCCAGCAGTGGCTCGATGGGTTTTTAATAGTTGTTGGGCAACAATGGAGCTCTGCGGCACAGACAAATGAATGATATCAGGCTCACGGGCGACACTTGTCAGTAGCATTAATGTGTGGTTGGTTTGGTCTTTTTATGAGATTTGTTGACAGTCAGAAAAATAAAGATTGTGGTCAGACTTAAAGGAAGAGTTCAACATTTTGGCACATGTACTTATTTGTTTGTTTTTGTTGTTGTTGCTGAGAGTTAAATGGGAATACCATTTTAACCACTCTCATTAAATATGAAGCGACATCCATTAGACAGTTAGCTTAGCCCAAAGACTGAAAACACAAGAAAACAGCTACAAGTAGAACCATCTGAAGCACTAATTAAGTTCACTAATTAACCCATGCGTTTGTTTATGTTCTCTGTTTAATATAAAGTGCAAATTTATATTCATGTATTAATTAACACCCTTATAAACCGCAATGGTTAACTTTTTTTGTATGCATTAAACAAGCCAAGAAACAAATAATGTGTTCATTTGTGAGCTTTGGAGAAGCCTGTAGTTGTATGTTGTTACCTTTTGGACAGAGCCATGCGAGTTTCCCCACTGCTTTTAGCCTTTATGCTAAGCTTAGCTAACTGGCAGTAGCTTCATATTTAGCCTGCAGACATGAGAGAGGTATGGTATCTATCTCATCTCATCTAACTTTCCGGCCAGAAAGTGAACAAGCGTATGTCCCAACATGTCACAGTTCCTTTAACCCATTATGTATGTGGGTAAGTATTGGTTAAATGTACAGACTAAATAGACGTGGGATAGTAGGATCAATGTAGTAGCCTTTTCTAAGTATTGCCTTCTATGTATTTCTGTGGATTTGGATGTCTAAAATGAACGGTCCTAGTGTATTTTAAATCGCGATGCACCGTTTGTGTGTGACAGGTAAATGCAAAAAGATAATAGTGCGGATAGGAATGCAGTAGCAGTAGTATAGTGTTACTAGCAGGGTCAGTGGCAGCAGGACTTTTTAATATCTCCCATTTCCAAGGGATACCAGCCCCCACAGCTTATATAACACAGGAAACAGATGTTGGCAACACACAATCATCTCTCTCTCTCTCTCTCTCTCTCTCTCTCTCTCTCTCTCTCTCTCTCCGCCTTTGTCTCCTCTTTCTTCCCCTTTTGTCTTTTACTCACACTGTGCCGTGTCCAGGGCAAGTTACAGTATGTCTGTTTTCTCCATCATGAAAATATCTGTCTATTTCTCAGTACTGTGCAGCTGTATAACACAGAGGTGCTGCTTTCTTAATCACAACTACCACAAACTGGTGTAGTGGCACAGATACATATCATTAAATCCATTTCTTTTAAGTGTGTTGTTGCTTTTACTTGCAATTTGAAGTCCAGAGCAGTGCCAGTTTCACACTGTATGTATGAGATATTTCTTAAAGCAGGCGTTAACGTTTCGAGTCGTGGATTATTTGTTGTTTAATCCTGCTCTTTAGCCGTACGCGCTACAGTGATGTGACTATTCTCCAGCACACAGATGTAGCGCAAATAAAAACATCATCCCGAAAGTAGTGCTCATACCAGAGGCGCGAGGCCAGATGGGATCAGAGGATGGAGAGAGGGAGTAATATAAATGGAGATCACAAACACAGTTTCAGGTGAAAGTCAAGACCACGGTCTTCTATCACCTGCTTTCTACGCTGTCAGATCCACCCTTGTGGAGGCGTCCTATTTTTAAAAATCGGTGGCATACTGTATCAAAGTTGAACCCCTCGGAAAACTTAAAGCCAATCTCTGACCTCAAATACTTTTTGTGGTAATCGATTTTGAGGCATGCTGCCTTTTTCTCAACTTTTTGCGAATTTCCATTTCACCTCCTCCTCGCCTCCAAGCACAGATGATGCCTGTTGCCAAGACGACCGCTATAACCCAGGTGACGGACCCTTCCTGTGAGCTGTGCCCTGTGATTGGCCTATCGACCGGGGGAGGGGGGGTCTACAGATTGAGCCTTTGTATTGGCTGGCTGGTTGGCAGAAGCTCGGGCAGACTGGGATTCTGTAAAGAGCATTGATTTAATCGGCTTGCAAGCAGGCAGACAGTAGGCACACACACACATACATATATATATATACACACACACAAACGGCTGGCGCCCTGGAGGTGCGAGGGGAAATTTGGCCCAGTGGGGGTCACCTCTGTGGGAGAGAGTGTATGTGTGTGTAATATCATGCTCTCCAGGAGAGGCGTTGCTGGCAGTAATAGAAGCACTCCCAGGAGCAGACCACGCTGGGTAATATCACACTCCCTAGGGAACTTGCCATGCACACACTCACCGCTTCTCACACACACACACACACACACACACACACACACACACACACATAGCAAAACATGGCACATATGGCCCGTGTTCAACACAGCTCACATACTAATGCACAGATCCAAACAGGGGGGACACAAATCAACAGTGCACTCACATCCTGGTTAGCTTCTTGCATTCTTACCAGGTCAGATGGTGTCTTGACTGGTAGCATAGATTTTGAGTGATTCCCTGGATATCCTGGGATCAGGAGACCCACTGAGAGACGCAGGGTATACACAGAAGGCTGTGCATGGTCACTCATTAGAAATGATACAGTATTAGGGCTGGGACGATTGGGACAACGTGCTTTTGTCCCGATTCGAACTGCAATTCGATAGTAATTGAGTATTGTGAAAAACAAAAGTTGAATGAAACACTTCTAGAGACAATGTATCATGAGACATTTCAACAAACTAATTGGGAAATAAAGGATGCACATCACATGTCAGTCTGACTTTTATTTCATTTGTAAAGAAGTACATAACATGGATTTCCTGCGTTTTCTGCTTTCCGTCTGTTTTGCTGGAAACGGATATGATGTAGGCGCCGTCGGCGGTACCGTATAAACAGAAAATGTTTCGGTGACTCATTGGTAAAATAAAATAAATTGATTCTGGGGATGGGGTGCAAACATTTCTTTCATCCCTATTGAAATATCAGAGATATATAGATTGTTGGTTTGTGGCGTGTGTTAATTGCTCCTGGGTATAATAAAGATTTCACACAAAAGAAACGTAGAACTTTGAAATAATAATAGCATTTAAAGGCTTTCACAGAATCAAAATTAACTGACAAAATGTAAGGATTTTTTGTTGAATAATGAGCATGTAGAGTAAATCTTTGTCTCTGATTGGCTCCTCAGAACAAACGCGACCGGGTGTAAGTGCTTTTCTTAAAAGTTACTTTTACACCTTTGCTGTGACTCTTTTGCGCATTCTTTAGCTGCCTCTTAAGGCCCAGACACACCGACCAGACGGCCGACCATCGGCAGAAAAGGCAGCCGGACTGATCAGTCTCCCCGAGTTGGTCAAAAAAGTGCCTCAGAACACACTGAAGAGACGAGATGTAATACGTCTCCATAACAGCAGGCGGCGCTAATCTGCATTGTTGCCCAAAAATGAAAACCGACAGCTGATTGGACAAACGCGTCACGTGGTTCTGATTTCTCCGGAAATTCCAAGGGGCTAAGCTTCGCTTCAGAACTCGAGCCATCATGGCGCCATTTTGTTGCTAACTGGCCATCACCTCCTGTTAGCATTCCGCTGACCGCCATTTTTTTTTTTACGTCACTTGACTGCGAATAACTTTACATCTGAAGCGTTTAAAGACTCTATTTGTCCGTTGTTTAGTTCCAAAGAAACACGACAATGTATAAAAGGCTTCATTACCTTGTACCTCACGTTATGGCTCCGTAGCAGACGCTTTTGTAAAAATAAGCTAACGATTGTGTCATAACCAAGTGACTTACTGTCGCACAGTATAGGAATTACCGTATAGTACAGGAGAAGCTCGCAGGCAGTTTCGACTTACATGAGATGTTTAGGTTTAATTACTAATGTTAACTAGCATGTTAGTGATCAATAATTAGCCTGTGCCCATGTTATCTCCTTACATACACCTACAGTCTCCGTATCTGTAAGATTGGGAATGATTGAGATTTCTCTCGGCACAGCTACCAGAAGACTTACAACTTTCAGACACGTTGCTCACGTCACATTCTCTCAGTTGGAGGCTGCGCAGTAAAGCTGGCCATCACCGGAAAAGTGCTTCTAATAGCCTTCACTGGTCTCCGTCCAGAGCAACGGGGTCTATTGGTCCATTATATACTGTCTATGGGAAATTCAAAGCCAGACTGTCATGGCGGCCGTTCAGAATACGATCTCATATTGTACTAAAATAGTTCACTGAAACATGTTTCTGAAAACATTTTAAGTGAGAAATAGGCCGTGCAGTTGCTGAATCCGTCTTCATTTCAGATCGATAAAGGTCAGTTTAAAAGATTTCCGTCAGATTTTGAGAGACTCTAGTCATACTCATCCTGCTCTCCGTTTCCGGATTAGCACTCTACCAATCAGATGGGTCATTTGAGTCCGACTGCCGGCAGTGCCCGCCTTCCGATTCAACATGTCAAATCGGCCAAAATGAAGGCCGACGCCTCCTCGGACGGACGACGGCACGGAACAGACTCGAGTCACCGACCTCGCCAGACTGTCCGACGGCCGATTATCAGCTTGGTGTGTCTTGGGCTTGAAGTTCCTGCAAATAAAATCTGAATTTTCATAAAATAATTAACATAATGCTTTTTTTCTGACATTGACGTAATTTGGCCTTCGTTTCTCACAAATGACTGAATAATTTAGCAGAAAAACAGCAACAAGGCTTCCCAGAAATAGTGTCCTCTATAAATCTTTCATAGGGACTATGTTTTTAGGTAGAGTATCGGGGACATTGTTTCTGCGAAAACACAACTCCTTGTTTTCATTTTTGAAATCTAGAAAAAGCAAATGCAACCAAAATGAAGCGCACAGCGAGACGAAGCTGGAGAGAAGTGATTTCTCGTGTGATATTTCTCATCCACTTCAATACAAAACGCTGCTCAGGTTCGAGAATCTGTCTCCAATTAATGCTCAGACGCACGGCTCCGCCATATCTGCCATTCCCCTCTTAATAGATCCGTCGCAGTATTTGCAGACATCAGAAGCTATACTTCAGAATACTTCTGATGTCATGACATCTCCCCACCCTGTAGCCTGTACCTGTATCACGTCCCAGAGCACTACAAAGTGATCCGAACACAAGGCAGGACGGCTTCAATTTTATATTTACTTTGTTCTCTCTCTCTCTCTCTCCCACTTCCTCCTGCCGTACACAAACTCCAGATTTCGCCACGTTCAGATGACAAGGCAGATGAAAGCGCGGAGAAGGCGGTGAGAGATAGAGACAGGGAACGTATTTCCATAGCGGCCCGTCTGAGATCCCTCCCTCCCTCTATAATCTATAGGCTGGTTTCACTCAGATTGGGAGCCGACAGCTTCATTAGGTGAGGGGAAAGCTGCTTTGATCTAAAAATACACACCATCATCGCCTCCGGAGTGGAAAAAGTTAAAGAGTTTTTCCCTGCGTCTTAATCAGAAAGAATAAAAAAAGCCTCCAGATTTTTTATTTTCTCCCCCACCCAGAGGAGAGGCAGAGGCAGAGGATGGGGATGTATTAATTCCTATTCCTCCGAGTGTTATCTTCCTTGGGATATATCATAGCTGTGTGTTACACGTGGTTTGATAAATAAGAATCCGGCACAGGGTCTGGACTTTGGGCTCGTGTTTGGGCTTTGGACTTGTTGGCTGGTTTGTGATGTGCTTTGAGGGGCCCGGCAGCACTTCCAATAACATCTCTCTGCTCTCTCTCATCTTTCTTTCTTTCAGAGCATAGGCAAAGGCTCCCTGTGGTCCATAGATCCGGAGTATAGGCACAACCTAATCCAGGCACTGAAGAAGACGCCGTACCATCCCTACTCGCCTGGCCTGGCCGCGCCCTCCACCTCCCCACCCACCCTGCCTCAGACATTTCACCAGAGGTAAGACGCATTAGCTGATTGGTTGGCTGATTGGTCGATGAGTTAAGCCGCTTTTACGACACAGGTTCTGGGGGTTCTTTTTAAGTACCCAGAACTATTTTGAGGGAACTAGAACAGAGATCTTCAACATGGGGTCTGGGACGCCCATGGGGTCCCCAGAGCTACTGCAGGGGGGGGCCACCAAATTATTGTTATTTTTTAAAGTTTTTTCAAAATTTTAAATGTCTTAACATGAATCCAATATACAGTATTATAGCTTAGTAGCTTGGTATTCTGTGCATAAAAAAGGTATATTTCATAATTTTGTTTAGTAGGACCAACCAGTTTTTTATACAATACTGTATGTAGTAGGGGGTCCTTGCTCCGTCTCTCTTTCAGCTGAGGGGTCGTTGGCTTAAAAAACGTTGAACTACAAGGTTCCTTCCTCAGCCCACATTTTTATCGGTACCGATACTGGTACCAGATTTTCAGTTCCAGTACCGGTGCTTTTTTCGGTACTTTCCCTCTGTAATAACAAAAAAATTATTTCAGTTGCAAAAATTATTCCAAACCTATTAATCCTATTTGCTTAGACCTTTTTATTATTTATTTAGAACACTTTATACTCAAAACAAAAATAAACAAAAATAAAACCCCTCCCAAACCCATCACTACAACCTATTAAATCAAATAATTATTCATTTCTTACTCACTGTAACTTTTATTCTTTTTTTTTTCCATGACTGTTTTTAATTGCCCTTTAATGTTTCATGTAAAGCACTTTGAGTTGCCTTGTTGCTGAAAGGTGCTGTAGAAATCAAGTTGCCTTGCCTTACAACCTCAGCCTGTCAGTCAGTCCCCAGGGCATAGAAACCACCATTGTGCCTGCTCGTGTCAGAGGAAGTGTAACGTCAACAGCACCGCAACCGCTTTCGCCACGCCATTAATATCATATGGCAGCGAAGAACGCCGTCTGCGTGGAGCTTTGAAAACTGTAATCACACTTGGAACCACTTTATCGGCATCGCCGTGACTCACTGTGACTTCAACTAAACTGCAGAGCCGACGTAGTTTGCTCGAGTTTTTCTCCGTCCGCATCTCTGCGCACGTGTGTGTGTGTGTGTGTGTTGGAGCCCCACTCTCAACATGCAAAGAGGACAGATAAGCTTGGTTAGCTTAGGTACCTAAATTTGGCACCGTTTGATTTAGCGTGAATCGGTCCTCTGTCGTACCGACGTAATTCGGTCGGTACCCAAAAAAAGTACCGAGTTTGGTACCCAACCCTACTGACGTATAAAGCAACATGACAGGGCGAGGGCTGCTGGTGGTCAGCAGGGTTGACACCCTCCGCAGCCGGTGTCAGTGTGTCCGCCCGTTTTAATGTCAAAAACACTTAATAAACCCAAATAGCTTCTGTCTAACTGTGCTTTAGATCGTAACCACTGAGAGACCATCAGAAAAGAATTCACAGCACCACCACGCTCTTTCTTTCTCGATCTCCCCTGGCCGAGACAGACGTCTGGAGCGGTAGTTAAGTTGGTTGGCTGGCTCGTCTGGTGTCTATCCTTCTCTGTCTTTTTCTGATGTGATGTCGTACGGAAGACGATTAGGGCCACATTGAGTTGTGAGTTTAAAGTCAGAATTCTGTGTCGGCGAAAGCCCAAAAGCAAAGCCTAACATTTACTTTTAATAAGAGAAAAATTCTCCCCTTGTCCTGCAACGGTCATGAATGGATAGGAGAGTACTTCCTTGTTTTATGGATGAAACAGTCATGTTGTCATCCCTGCAAATGAGACTTTTCCAGAGACGGACGGAAAAGGCAGCATTATGTGGCAACTTGGGGCCGTTGAGTATGCAAGTTTGTGCAGTGAAGAGAGTTTGGTGACTCCGACTTGGAACTCTTGTGCGGACAATCCTCACAGAAAAAAGTACGACAAGTTTAGAATAAGAATCCTAAAATATTGGGGAAGAAATAGTGGGCGAAAAAAAGTTTGATGAACAATGATTTAAGCCCAAAAGTCGATCTCAGTTGGTTTCAGTTGAATAACAATTCTTATCATTCTGAGATTGATCTTTGCACGTGTGCTTTTTCTCAGCAGAATATATGTACGTTTGTGGTATGGGATACTTGGGTATACTTGGTGGCTCAATTTGCTCCACAACGTTATAGTGTTGTTCACTTGTGGAATTTATTGAATTTGTGTTCCGAGAATAAATTCTGCGAAATGTCCTACTGTATTTATCTAATCTAAATGAATCCTCGAGAATCCAATCAATTCCTTTCAAGATGGGACTTCCTCAATCGGAATTTAATCCCATGGAGAAATCGTTGCCAAAATCCAGTCCTACATATCATTGCAAATGAAATATCTTTGGGTTTTTAACATGAAACTTTTCATCACTATTTTCGGATTGATTTGCTTTGAAGACTAAACCATTACTTGAAAAAAGAATGGATACATAGATCGATAATTAAAAAAAATAATCGCTAGTTACAGCCCCAAGGCACATATAAGATAAAACATATACACTCGTCCACCCCTCTCTCTCTCTCTCTCTCTCTCTCTCTCTCTCTCTCTCTCTCTCTCTCTCTCGGTCTCTCTCTCTCTCTCCCACCTGGCCCCAGGCATTATATAGATGACCCGCCCCATCCTTTCCTTAAATCTTTTTGCACGCTGTTTTCATGCAGCAACACTTCCATCCCTCCTCATATCTCCTTCCCCCTCAGGCACATCACAGGTGAAAGTGCCTTTTTTTCTCTCTCTCTCTCCGCGTGTTCGCTTGTTCACTCCCTCGCCTTCTCCCTAGCACATCCTGTCCATCCCCCTGTTTTGCCTTTCCTCCGGCCCTTAACACTCCTCCGTTCCGCTCCTCTCACTCTCTTTTCTCTTCTTTTAATGTCCCACACACCCTCCCGCTCATCCTCAGGCATGCATTACAACTGGTGGGGCACCCAGTACTCCGTCTTCTTTATTTATCCCCGCTGTGATTTATTCCCTCTCTCTCTCTCTCTTTCTCTCTCTCTCTCTCTCTCCACCCTTTTTACTCTCTCCTCACCACTTTATCATTCAATTAAATCCTCCTTTGTCTACATTCACTTCATTCTTCCCCCCCCATACCCACACCTCTCCACAGCATCCACCTGTGTTGTTTTCTCCACATTCCCTCTCCTCTCCTCTCCTCTCCTGACCTCTCGTCTGCCCTCCCTCCTCAGGCTTTCAGGCTCTTCTGACCATCCCTATGGATATGTCAGCAAGAGGTACTATTACTCGTCTTGCTCTCTTTCTCCCTCTCTGTCTGTCTCTCTCTCTCTCTCTCTCTCTCTCTCCCTCTCCCTCCGCATACCCCACCACCACCACCACGCCCCACCCCCCGCTCCCCAGTTGATCCGGGCAGGTTGGCTTGCAGAGCCAGCGGACTGTGTAAGACAGAATAATTGGTTCACCATAAACTGTAAAAGTGTCATTTTGAACAATGAGGTATGGGGAAGTGGAACAAATTGGAGGCCAGATTCGGAACATGAGGAGGAAGGGGAGGTGGGGTGTAGTGAGGAGAGGTTGGAGTATGGGGGGGAGGAGGGGGCGGGGGGGAGAGGTTTGAGTATGGGGGAGGGGGGGAGATAGACGGGAGGTTGGTCATTTGCATTGTGACACACAGTGGGAAATGAGCGAGTAAGTGAGGAGTGAGGAGAGTCCATTTCTTGGTTAGAGGCTCCCTTGTGATGTTGCACCTGAAGAGCATGCTGTGTGTGTGTGTGTGTGTGTGTGTGTGTGTGTGTGTGTGTGTGTGTGTGTGTGTGTGTGTGTGTGTGTGCGCGCGCGCGCCAGCCATTGGTCTCCATTAGGGCTGCAACTAACAATGGTTTTCAACAAATTATTTTCGTACTTAATTAATCTCACAATTACATTCTCCATTAATTGCCTAAAAGATTTTTTTTTTTCTCTGACAAAGGTCCCACTGCAGGTCAGTTTATTGAAAACAGTTTACTACAACTTTGACAAAACCTATACTGTGTGTTCCCTATGATTAAATTACAAGTCTCTGTGAGCTGACTTTTTTTTTTTTTTTTTTTTTATATCATCCTTAAATTACTGGAAACCAGCGGCTGCCTGGAAAAGTCAAACGGAAATCAATCTAAGAATTTATGGTGTGCTGTCGAAATTGGCCAGCAGCAACGTAATGCATGCGCACAGCATGTACAGTATACGCACAATTTGTTGCTAATGGGCTAAAACATGAACACCACTTGTAGGGTCCTTTAAACTCTCCAGCAACACAGTGCTGCTGGTCTATAATCCCACACTTTCCAAAGATATTAAGCACGTCAGGCTGAATTATTAAAATGTGTAAATGATTATGCACGAGAAATCTGTAATAATTCCATTTTTTGTAATGGCGCAATAATAAAAAACATTTATTTTAGGTTAACAGTATTTCACATAATACTATCTAGATTATTTTTAGGACATTTTAGGCCTTTAATTGATAGGACAGATGAAGACTTGAAATGGGAGATAGAGGGGGAATGACATGAAGCAAAGGGCCGCAGGTCGGAGTCGAACCCGCTGCTGCAAGGACTGAGCCTCTGCACATAGGGCGCACGCTCAACCAGGTGAGCCACCTGTCGTGGGTTTTTAGAGCTTTTAAATATTTCACTGGATGTAAGCAGTATGAATTTGCAGTTTTTTTCTAACTTTAAAGCTATTTTAAAGTGGTCAATTTAAGTTGAAATCATTGTGGCAGTTAATATCACCCTTTAAAGTTCTATGTTAGTAACTTGGCACAGTAGGCCCACTGTGGCCAGAAGGACAGAATTTGCAACTGCAGTCTGTTACACTTTGTGTATGACAGACAATAAACAAACGTGTATTGCCTTGAAGCTTGCAGATCACAGTGGATCACAATGCGCATGAGGAGTGGCACGAAAGTTCCTTCCTGACCTCGTCACCAGTCATTTAACACCAAAAGCAAATCCTGAGCTTTCAACTGTACCACTTCATCACAGTTCACAGTTGTTATGGATCTGTCGACATGCACATTTCATTTCTTTTAAAACACTTTGCAAAACACAAGAAGACTCCATCCGCTGATGAAGACCATGGGATACAGCTGAAAGCCCTGGAAAAAAGGAAGCTAGGAAAGGGGACCTTGAGTTGGGATTGCTTTGTCAAAGTTTTTTTTTGTTAAAATTTCTAGTCATTAACAATGAAAACTTGTGAGAACAAGCAACTCAGTTAACATAAATGCTCTGTTAACCACAACACCGTTTAAGATTTACACACATTTTACATACACATATATACACATATATAAAGAAGTCACATAGAACGTTTAGGTTAAGGTTATTGCAAGTTAGAGATAGTTTTAGTGAGTCTTAGGATTAGAAGGGGCATAAGGGAAAAAATGTAGTCAGAAAAATATGAAAATGAATGTACTAAGATACAAACTATGTTAGAATATGGAGTGTTCCTTTATACATATCTTAATATCCAGTGGGTCCAATCAATATAACACAATATCTCGTTCAAGAGCACTCACTCTCAAGAATATTATGTTATGAAGTGTAATGACGATGAATGGTTGCACAGCGTGTCTATTATGTTAAGGTCAAGGACTGTCTCAAGCAGTTCTACACAACTCAAGGAGTGGAAGATGAATGAAGAGAATGAGAAAATATACTGTATATATATATATATAGAGAGAGAGAGAGAGAGAGAGAGAGAGAGAGAGAAAAGAAGGACTAGCTGAGAAGAGAGGGAGGGAAGAGAGGGAGAGCCGTGATGCTTCTTTGTCCTCTACTCTTTGTCGCTCACACCTCTTTGGTTTTTCATGGACCATAATAACTCACACTGCTCCAGCAACCCCCACCTGCAGTTAGCTTCAGCGTGCGTGTGTGTCCACGTGTGTGAATGGACCTGCCTGTGTATTTGCAGAGTGGGGGGTGGAGGGGGGTGAATGTATGTATCCTATTGATGCATTTCCAAATGGGTGGATGTGGAGTTGTCTTACATATATAAGGGTGGGTTTGTGTGTGTGGAAGAGAGAGAGAGAGAGAGAGAGAGAGAGAGAGAGCATGCTGGGTAGGAGGTCAGCTCCATGGTGCATTCCTTCACACCCCATCATCATCTGGATGAGAGGAGGAGGAGGGGAGGATGGAATGGATGGAAGGAGGAAAGGGTGTCTCAAGGGGGTTGCAGAGGAGTTCTTTCCCCCCCCCCTCTCTCTCTCCATCTCTCCCTCTCATTCTTTCTCTCCCACCCTACCTCTCCCCTCCCTGGTAGAAAAAGGATGGGGGCAGATGTTGGAATGGAGGGAGGTGGGGGGTGTTGCAGAACGGGCGTCTGCCACGAGTTTAGCGCTTCTCCCACCACATTAAATGCACAGGGTTGCCTTGGCAACGGGAATGCCGCCATGGCAACACATGTAGTATAAGGCAGGCAGGCAGGTGCTGTCGCACTGTGAAGCCATTTGTTGAGAGAGAGAGAGAGAGAGTAGGGGAGAGAGAGGGGGGGGGAGAATGAGATGGGCGGGGGGTGGGGTGGTAGGGAAAACAGACAGGCTGTTAGCGCAGGAAAAATATGTTATCGCCGTGGCAACGCAATGTGGCAACTCTCCATGGCAACAGCAGGTGGCTCAGGGCTGAAATTTGCGTTCGCTGCTTTTGCTTTTTCGTTTTGCTGTGTGTGCATGTGCATGTACAGTAAGTGTGTGTGGTGCATGCAGCTGCGTGTGTGTGTGTGTGTGTGTGTGTGTGTGTGTGTGTGTGTGTGTGTGTGAGTCCATCTTTCCCCTGCATCTGGTGAGGTGAGAGCCACATCACAAGTGCAGACGTCCAAATCCTCTCATTCAGCAGCTTAGCAGAACATAAAACAGGACTCATATTACAAAGGAAACTCTCCTGATGAGTGGAAACGAGTGGATTGCTTTTTCAGAGTTCACAGCATCCCCAGGTGTTTTCTGTCCCGTTTGTCTGTTGTGTGTGCGTGTTTTTGTGTGTTTGTGTGTGTACACATGACCAAGAGCCACATTGTCAGACACACACCGACTGTGTATGAGGACAGCCTGTCTAGCTACAGAGAGAAAGAGAAAGGAGCAGGCAGACGTGTTGTCTAACGGGGAGCTAAAGACCACTCAACCTGGAAAAAGCTCTTACAGCCACTCTCTCTCATCTTCTTTTCTCTCCCCCCTCCTCCCCCCCATCCCTCCATCTTTCTCCTTCTGTCTTAAAATTATGGATTCACCAGCAGAACTCTTGTCTGTTGTCTTCCTGTGTGTGCATAAGTGAAGATGTCTCCGGTCTATGTGAGAAATGCCGTCATTACCTCCCTCATTAGTGGTGCAATGATCACCTAAACTGAGTCCCCGGCTTTGTGTGTACCTCCTTGTGTGTGTGTGTGTGTGTGTGTGTGTGTGTGTGTGTGTATGTGTCTTTGCAGCATGAGTGTAGGTGTGTGTTTAAATGTGTCACACTTTACGCACGTCTGTCTTAAACATGCCTGTGTGACATGAGCGTGTTAAATGTGGATGCGTTGATTAGGGTTTTTCTTTTTTCCTCTGGTTGAATGTGTGTAAATGGACTAGTGGCGGGCGGTGGGGGTTTGTCATGAGAAATTACCCCCATGGACTACAGCGGCGAGGCTGTAATTCTCCGAGGTAATCACAGGGAATAATGGCAACAGTGGGACACCCGGGAATCTAATCACTATAATCAGAAGCGCTGGCTTATGGGCTCAAATTCCTGCCTTGCTATCTGCCTCGTGATGAAGCCTGCTAGGCTGGTTGGCTGCTGCAACATGATCAAATGGTTGACCAGTTTTCTCTTTCTCCCCCCCCCATCCCTTCTTCTTCTGTCCTTTCTAGTCCTCCATTGTGGTCGGGGAGTCCCCTCTTCAGAAAGAATGGAGGAGTTCTCCTACAAGGTACCGTTTTACCTATTGCAAGTCTTGTACTGTATATGTGTGATCTACTGCCTCTTTCCTTCTTTCTTTCTTTCTTTCTCTCTGTCTCACCCTCTTCCTCTCTCCTCCCTCCCTCCCTCCACTCTCTACGGATATGCCAACTCCAATCATCTCAATTCCAAATCCCTCTTTTTAGAAGCGCACCTTGAGAATACCGAGTGCTGAGTTCTGACACTTGGCTCGGCACCAGAGGAGGAAAGCTTTTTCTACGGAGGCGTATTTGAAAGTTTCAGCAACAACGACAAAAAAAAGAAGTGATAGAGACACGGCAAGTGAGGGAGGGAAAGAAAGCAAGAAAGAGAAGAGAGAATAAATCGCAGCTTCAAATCAGAGGCTGGGGAGCAATCCCCTTACCTCCTTTCCTCATTCACTCCCTCTTTTACGCCTATACACCTTTTTCCCTCCATTTCCCATTATTCCTCTCCTCTCCTCCTCTTCCCCCTCCCCCCCACCCCCCACCCTCCACCCCCAAACCTCCCTTGTGGCTGGACGGCAGTTTAAATGGACATTCAATCCCAATCAGGGAGCACTCCGGGAGCTCGCTGGGCTGCCGAGTCCTAAATGGAGGGGGAAATGGATACATTAAGCGTCTGCGGCGTGCCCTCCATCGCCGCTGATAATGGAGAAGTAATGGTCAAGGAGCCGAGGTTGGAGAGAGTGTCTGAAAACCTGGACTCCCTCTAGACGCACACAATGGGAGAGTGATGTGTCTAAGCGGCTGGTCAGATAGATAGATAGATAGATAGATAGATAGATAGACAGGCGGAGAGGGAGACAGCCAGGAAAGGCCGACTCAAGAGTGCACTTGCGACGGGAGAGACAGGAAAAGGAAACTTTTTAAATGTGTAATGTGTTTGTGAAAGGAGAGAGGGTGCAGAATGGTCGGGTGTGACATTCGGAGGCAGTGGGGAGAAAGAAAGTTGTGACAGACAGCCAGAGGCAAAGACAAGGAAAAAGAAGGGGGGGTCTGCCAGAGAGAGTGAGTTTGGGACTGTTAGTGCCCTCCATTATTACTTCCATCTCCCATTTCCAGAGCTGCTCCGCTCAGAGCTGAGGTGGGCTGAAATCTGCCTCCGCCTGTGGTCCCGGCAGCCGTGTCCTTAACCCAACCCCCATCACCCCAAAGATCATCATTCAGTCGCTCTAAATTATAGAGGATCTGCTCTAAGTGTTCCAATTTTATTTAAGTACGTTGGTCACCTGCTATCATTAAAGAAGGAACCCTATTTCAGTTGTATTAATTTAGAAACCTGTTCTGAGGCTTTTATTATCCTGTCATCAGCAAAGGAGGGCTGTTTCCAAGGTAATAGAAACATTGACCAGCTGTTAAATGTTTAATTGCAGCATATCCGCACATCACAACCACGTTTGAAGGTCCTAACGTGTGTTGGCTTTACGTCTGTTTACAAATGATTACACTTCAGCTCTACCAGAACAGTAAAGTCGGAATATTCCACTCAGATTTTCTTCCGATTAAAGTTTCCTTTTTCTTTTCTATTGCACCTACAGACGGCTAGAGAGCAGTAGCTCTTTCTGAAAATTTAATTTCGAGGTTATAGTAAAAGCTGAATTGAATTGAAGCTGGAAAGTACATTTACGCAAGAACAATTTTGAGGTACTTGTACTTTACTCAAGTATTTTATTTCATCTCCTAATGCATCTCACGGGGTAATATTGTACTTTATATTTGTCAGTTACAGTAACTGTGCAGCTTCAGACCTGAAATCACTTGAACCTATAAGGAATGTATCAAATATGATGCATTGTTCTACAAAAAGTCAAATCAAAAATAGTAAAATATGTATTAGGTATTTGTATTGCGGTATTAGTTTTAGTATATAGTATTTATTATTAAGCTGCACGTCAACCAGCTACAATATTAAAATGCTGCCTTCATGTTAATGCATTAGTAATAATAATCCAGTTTAATAAAATATGATAACAGGGACCATTCTGCTACATATTGAGTACTTTTTCTTTTGATCCTTACATTTTGCTGATAATACTTGTGTATTTTTACTTAAGCAGTGGTGGAAGAAGTATTCAAATTCTTTACTAATGTACAAGTAGCGATGCCACAGTATAAATATACTCCATTACATTCAAAATGTGTTGTGTAATCAACTAAATGTACTTAAAAGATTTTAAAAAAAAAACTGCAATGTTTCCAACTGTAGTGAAATAGAGAGTAATGTGGAAATAAGTACATTGTACCTTCTATCTGTATTTAAGTACAGGGCTTGAGTAAATGTACTTAGTTACCTTTTGAGACTGTACCTAACAACTTCATTTTAAATTCAAGACCTTTATTTGCAATGGAGTACGTTTCCCATTATGATATCGCTACTTTTATTTAAGTAAAACATCTGAGTAAACACTGTAACAGTTGGAGGACAAAAAAAATGGAAACACACTTCATTTAAAATAACTTAAATTCTATAGTAACTTCAGCACAACGTCACCTTATTCTTTCAGATTTGACTAAGCTCCTGTCAGAGCAGTAGAAGATTGTACAACTGTTTTCCCTGGCTGAGTAGAAGTCCTCATGACGAGTAAACTGCCCCTGTTAAGTTTTCAAAGCAATATGAAAAAAAAAATGTTAACGTTTGGGGAATAGAAAATGTTGCAAAAATTAGAAAAACTTCACCAATCGAAAAGAACAGTTAAAAGTTGAATGTACCTGCAAGGATGTAGGAGCAGAGGTGTTTATGACCTTTTATGACCCATGTTTGTAGCCAGGCTTATTAAGGCGTATTAAGTTACCGTAATTAAGTGTTGCTTTTATTTTCTCTCCTCCCCGTAAGTCGGAGCGCAGGTCAGTCAGCCAGCCCCTTAGACACACAGCTGGAGCGTCAGATAGACAAGCCGGTCAGCCATCCAGTTAATCTGCCAGCCCACCAGCAATCAGACAGTCAGACAGACAGACCGTCGGTCGGTCGGACTGCGGACGGTCTGTCAGACAGACAGACAGCAGACAGACAGACAGACAGGCAGGCAGGCAGACAGACAGACAGCCAGCATTAGTATGCATCCTGCCCTCAGACTGTACTCTGATTTAACACACAGCAGCCAGGCCGGCAGGCAGACAGGTGGTGAGCAAGAGGCCACTTTCAAACAGTTGTGTTCTCGAGGTCTGCTGGGAGTGACCTCTGAACCTTTGGACCGTGTGTGTGTGTGTGCGTGCGTGCGTGTGTTTGTGTTTGTGTGTGTAGAGACTGCAGCCTGCAGGGCCATGTGGACCTCATTTAGCAGGAGAGAGGAGGCTGAGTGCGTATACGGCACATGAGAGCGGAGAAGGGAGGGAGGCTGAGGGCTTCGCATGCCCTGGAAAACAGGCAGCCAGGGAGATGGGCGGCAGGCGAAGACGTAGGAAGCAGACAGGAAGGCAGAGCAGCTGACCAGACATGGGGAAAAAAGACAGACTGGAGGATATTTTCTCTCCAGGAAAAAACAAAACGAAACAAAAAAAGCAGAGATGCAGGCCGACACATCTTCCCTTCTGTATTTACATTTTTCTTTTCCTCAGCGTGTCCTGCTTTTCGCTACCAAGCCCAGTGTTGTTGTTGTTGTTTTTTTGTATTGCTTTGAGCTTGTAAAATCTATTGCCCAATCTCAGTGAGCAAGGACGGGCTTAGAGAGAGCTGCCTGCTCTTTTCCCCACTTAGTTTGTCACCTCACCTCCTTAGCATAATGTCCCAGGTGTTTGACCTGCAGGGACGGCATGCACGCTCAGTCAACGACACGAGTCACCACTATCTATAGAATGAGAGCGAGATCGATAGAGAGGGAAAGAAATCAACAGGAGAGGATGGAATTAGAAAGACAAAGAGAAAGGTTTTTCTGAGATATTCAAACGGCAAAGCAAGGAGGTGGGGAGACAGAACACGCACATAAGAGGAGAGTTGTGTGTGCTTGTGTTGGAAGGTGTGTGTGTGTGTGTGTGTGTGTGTGTGTGTGTGTGTGTGTGCGTCTCTGTGTCTGTGTGTCTAGGGTAAACAGTGGTGGTCAGGAGTGTGTCGTTGAGCTATGAGAGGCCATGTCAAACAGAGCTTGGTATTTCCTTCCCCCTTTTTCTCTCTCTCTCTCTCTGCTTCTCTCTATCACTTTCTCTGCTGATGCATGATCTACCACTCTGTGGCATGTGGAAGGGGAGCCGTTGCTATGGCAACCCAAAGCCTGACTGGAGCGAGGGGTGGGGAAGGAGGGGCGTGTGCACATCAACCCGGGGAGACCTAATGCACTGCCCACACGCGCACGCACACACACACACAAACACACACACACACACACACACACACACACACAGAGCCATGCAGCGAGTGATCAAGATTACAAAAGAGACTCTGTGCAGGGACCTACTTATAAGGTTATGGAGAGCAGAGCTGCAGATATCAGGGGCAGAGCCACACTGACTGGAGTCAATAAGATTACTGTGGACACAGGCGGCCAGGGAAAGGCTACAGAAACACACCAACGTTGACAAACGACAAACAGGAACCCAAGCGTGTGTTACGACGTGAACCAAATCTACGTTGTTGGTATGGTTTTCTTGGGTGGGTGCCTCGCCATGACAACTTGTATGTTTTAATGAGCCAGTGGTTACATTTCTCCTCATAACATCAATCATACTGTAAACCGAAGAAAAAATAGAAAGCTTTTGCTACAGTATATTAATGCTAGGGCTGCTCGATCATGGGAAAAAAAATCATAATCACGATTAGTTTGGACAACATTGAAATTAGTCATTGACTTTTGGGAAGACGTCGAATTACTGAATTTAGGAAAGAGTGAAACAAATCAACAGCGAAAACACCTTGAACCGTGAAGTTTCCCTTCATGCTTTTCCCGTTTGAACTTTTTATTGTCATTCAGAACACAAGACAAAATTTACTTGCAAAACGTAATCGTTCTTCTCGATTACTCTGCTAACGTGATCGTTAGGAGCCGAAAACGTAATCACTATTAATGGCGTGGTAACGCGTTTTTTTGGGGATTTTGCACCTTAACTAATGCTTCTGCGGCAGACAAAGCAAACAGCAGGTCATCGTTTGCAAAATGCAAACTGACCCTAGAGATGAAAATGACAGCTGTTTTAGTGAACTGGGATGGCTGTGGTGAGCAGCCAGCCCTGAGTAATGAGAGCTTTTGGCTCAGATGTACACATACACTCTGCTTTGCTTCTCCTCTCTTCTCCTCTGCTACACAGACCATAAAGATATAGATTTAGGGACCTATCTTGCGCGCGGCGCAAAGCCTGACGCAAGTGTTTTTGCTAGTTTAAGACCGACACAGTTGTCAGTTTCCCGTCCAGCGTCCCATGTCGTTTAAATAGCAAATGCACCTGCGCCCATCTGTGCGCCCGCGGGCGTGCTGGTCTTACAGGGAGGTGTGTTCAGGTGCATTCTTGGCGTATTGCTATCTTGAGGCAGCGAGAAGTGATCAACAAAAACCTGGTCTAAAGTCAATAGCGCGTAATTCCGCATCCCAGCCTCTCAAGAGCTCGCTAATTAACACCCAAAAACAGAAGTCTAGAAATGACAAGCCTTTTTCAGTCTTTATGCTAAGCTAAGCTAACCAGCTACTAGTTTTAGAGCAGGGGTCACCAACACGGTGCCCGCGGGCACCAGGTAGCCCCAAGGACCACATGAGTAGCCCTCAGGCCTGTTCTAAAAATTAAAATTTAATATTGATATTATCTGTTTCCCACCTTGTTAAGTCATTGTTGATAATTATTGTGAGAAATCATTAACATGATCAGTGTCTTCTTTAATAATCATATATAACTAAAGGAAAAATGAGCACATTTGTTATTTTAGAAGAGTGTATCAAACTGGTAGCCCTTCGTTCATGACTCAATACCCATGAACTAGCTCTCAGTTTCAAAAAGGTTGGTGACCCCTGTTTTAGAGGCATACTTCTCGTGCACACATGAGAACGGTATTGATCCGCCTGTCGAAGCGAATAAGTCTATCTATTCCTTAGATGCATTGCAGATGTATTAAAAATTAAATACTGAAATGTCACCACGGTATGCAGAAGATGCATCGACAGCGACTACGGCTTTAAGTCTACCAGCTGTCAGATTGGATTAGGAGCGTTAGTAAACCACGATCTTCAGGTCTCCCCACAGATTTTCAAATGTCTTTAAGTCCAGGCTTTGGGTGGGCCACTTGAGGACATTCGGGGATTTGTTCCATGCCCGGTCCATTATCCTGACGTGTGCTTCAGGGTGGGGTTTTTTTTGCTGAAAGGTGAATGTTTGCCCCATTCTGTGGCGTTTTTCTTCGAGGACCTGTCTGTATTTGGCTCTGTTCGTATAATTGCAGTGACACCAGATGATAGGCGGCACCTGGTTTTTGCCAGTTGAAATGTGAATTCAATTTCTGTCTCATTAGATGAGAGGAAGCACTATTTGGTAAACTCCAGGTGGGTTGCCATATGCCTGTTAAATGGCACGTAGATAGATTGCTGTAGAGTTGTCCTTCTGGTAGATTCTCCAGTTTCCTTGACAGTTAGTTAGCATGGCTGTCGGGCCACTTTCTCCTGCTTTCTCCTCTCCAGGGCTTTTTCTGCCTGGTTACTGTTGACCAGATGGACAATTCCTGAAAGAGTCTTGGTAGTTCCAAACCTCTTCTACTTAATGACGGAGCCCACTGTGTGATCCTGGGAACTTTAAATACTTGAGCAGCTTTTCTGCACTCTTTCCCAAATCTGTGTATCCACACAAAAAGGCTTTTTTTACAGTCGCCGTTCCCGACCTGTCGCGCGACAATGTGGCGTCAAGATGACGTAGATCTCGCTGGCGCGCCAGGATGTAAAGTGCGCGACCACTCTTTTTTTTTCAGCGTCCTCCGACAAAGCGGAAAACAGGAAGCGTGGACGAGTTCTCTCTTGTAAACTTGCTGGGTTAAGATGAGCTCTTTTATGGTGAATGAAAGGCTTGATCCGACGAAGTAGATCACCGAATCGTTGTGCAGACGTTCTGAAGTATTCAAAGTGCTTCTCTTTGTCGATCATCCTCATTTGTTTCACGAGGATATTGAACTCACCGTATTTATGTCTGGCGTTACTCAAAGGACGAGCATTCCACCTTCTTTTTCTTTCTTTTTTCGCAAGCAGGCTCAAAAGCAGCTGTTCTTCCTCATCCATTGACTCCAATATCATCTTAGCCACTGTTGACATTGACGTCAATGCTGCTGCTGCCAGTTCTGCCATTGTTTACCCTTTTTCTTTTTCTTTCCTCAGTTGCGACACCTCTGTTCAGGAGAAGACTGCAACTAGTGTCGCGACCACCGCGCACAAGTATAAATAGTCACGGCGCTCCCATGGCGTCACACTGTCGCGCGACAGGTCGGGAATGGCGAGTATACTGCACGTTTAAGCGTTTCTTTTACTTTCACATCGAACTGTAGGACTGATTAATACAGATGTATTTCTAATTCATCTCTAATTTACCTTGACGTCAAAGGTCACTGGTAGAGGTAAAAGGAAATGATGTATCTAGGTAGGGCTAACAACAATTATTTGACAGAAAATGAATAGCCGGCAACAATTTTAATAACTACATTTTTTTGAAGGGGTTAAGGGCCTTACTCAAGGGAACCTCAGTGGTGGTAATGAGGGAGGGCCAAGCGCTGCTCTTTCTCTTCCCCACCCAGATTTATCCTGTCGGTCTGGGGATTGAACCAACGACCTCCCGGTCACAAACTCGCTTCTCTGACCTTTAGGCCACCACTGCCCAAGTCAATTTTCTTGAGTAAATATTTACAAAATTCACTGGCATCTCAATGTTCCATTAATCCGTCTTCGTCCGCTTATCCAGGGCCGGTTCGCGGGGACAGCAGCTCCAGCAGGGGACCCCAAACTTCCCTTTCTCAATGTTATTAAACTATAATATCCCTATATTGCATCCGGCGCAGCGCAAAGCCTGGCGCAAGTGTCTTTGCTAGTTGAAGACCGACGCAGTTGTCAATTTCCAATTGCAAATGCACCTGCGCCCATCTGTGCGCCCATGGGCGTGCTGGTCTTACAGGGAGGTGTGTTCAGGTGCATTCTTGACGTATTGCTATCTTGAGGCAGCGGGAAGTGATCGCGCCATTGACCAACAAAAACCCGGTCTAAAGTCAATAACGCAGCATTTCGTTGTTATTAGTCAAATGCGCGAGCACACTATGCTTGTTACACACGCAGGGCCGCCGCGCAGCAGCACACAAAAATGAAAAAGATAAAAAAATAAAAATGTTACAATGTGAAATAGTATGATGATATGATCTGCTCGCGCGCTTTCACTTCGCACACAAGCAGATCAGTTTCTTCTCCTGAAACTCTCTCCTTCCTACGGGCAAACGCGCCAGGCTTTTAAAGGGAATGGGAGATGACACTCTGATTGGTTTATTGCATGTTACGCCCAAAACACACCTCAGAATGAATGAAGACACTAAGTACAAGCCTTTTGAACCAATGCGCCTGGCGCACGGACCCTTTTTCCCCCACCGTCAAACTAGCGAAAGTGGATTCGTACACGCCCTAAACGCACCCTGCCCCGTGCGCTTCACACCGTGGAAACTACAGAAAAAAAAAAAAAAAACTTAAATAATAAAATGTTTGTATGTTTGACAATGGATCTAGAAACCAACGTAGTCATTAAGAGTTGAAAGAAGACTGATGTGGAATCATTTCTAAAACCTGGTTTGCTTTGCGTATTTGGAGCATTAAACGTTTTATACAAAACAAATGTGTCTTTACTCACACATTTTGACTTGGAGCCGCCCACTGTTCATCCCGCAGCATCAGACAGGCTGGATTTAGCCGAGACCAGCGGTAATTGAATTCGCAGCGGCCTTAACTCATTTATGACGCTTTCTCGCTCAATTTAACCTTGCCTTGCTCATCAATATTGCCCTGTTGGCCTCCTCAGACGGTCAGTGAATGCTCATCGAGCGGCTCCGCGGGTCTTATCGAGGTCCAATCGGTTTTTGGAGAAGCTTCCTCTGTGTTTCCTTCCTGCTTTCGAAACTGATTTGTGTGTGTGGCATGTGACTAATGGGTCTGTGTGCATAAGTTCTCATGTCTGCTTCTCTCTCTCTCTCTTTCTCTCTTTCTCTCTTGTAGTTCCTCGTGGTGTGATCCAAAATGGCGCCCGTATCCGGAGCCAGGCCCTCTTCCCTGTGATCAGACCCCTGCCTGTTAGCCCAGTGGGGAGCAGGACCTCGGCCATACGGTGGGTGAACTTTGCTCCTGTCGCCTTTTAACCATAGAGTTCGTGTCAGTCGGGGCTTTCCCTGCGCAAACACATTCCCTCACAGACATACACAGACACGCCCACAGGCACACACATACGTTAGCCTTCAAACAACATGCTCAAAACAGAGCTCGCACCAAAACTTTCCACTCACAGTTTACATAATTACGTCTTTATTGTGTCCAAAAGTCAGAGGCATTCACACGCTCCCCGCTGCTCAGAACATTTTATCCAGGTGTGTTTATATAACGGTCTCACACACACACACACACACACAGACAAACAGGTTTATTAGAGGGAGACGCCTCATGATTCACAACATTCGGAGCATGCATGGACATGCACATCCATCATAGGAGCATAAGAGTATGATGGCCTGCACCGCATAATGAATTAAACATACCAAAGTCTCACTAAAGGTATCCGGTGAATATTTGATCACTGTAAGGAGTGCATGTTTTCCCTTATAAGATATTAATATGCTAACTCTCTCATTCTGAGAGGGGGAGAAAATGTCCGGGGGACAGGCCATGCTGCCGAAGCTCCTTCTTGATGTATCGGTTGTCAGAATCCGCCCCCTTGTCCTTTTAATGCCTCGCGGAGAAGCGTGTCTTCTGACTAGAAAGAGCGAAATACGTGTTGCGGTATAATGTACAGTGGTTAAATGGCTTCGCTGCAGAATTGGCCTTCTGTGGCATTCTGACTTTAAAAGCTTGCAAGGGGGCTTTATGTGCTGAGCAAGTTTCCCAACCGTAGGGAGCATGAGGGCTGCTCAGAACGCACTGTCATTTGAGAAATGCATAGGTGGCAATCTGAAAATGAGTCTGCTCATTTCCAAAAGGAAAGGCTGATTTCATTTTTTTTTTTGGGGGAGATATAAAGGGTTTTAATCTGACCAGAGAAATATTTCATTTTTTTTGGGGGAAAGATATAAAGGGTTTTAATCTGACCAGAGAAATATTTCATTTTTTTGGGGGGGGGGGATATAAAGGGTTTTAATCTGACCAGAGAAATATGCACATTAGGCCCGAGGGGGCTGTTTTTTTTTTTTTTTGTTCATCTTTTTTTTCGGGTGATAGATTATCAGGTGAACTCATCTTGCTTTCCAGCCAAATGCAGAGCAAAACTGGAGCAGCTTCAGTGGAGTGAAGCGTACACAGGCAGGCCACCTGGCTGGCAGCGGGACAGCAGGAGTAACACTACTCTCTCTCTCTCTCTCCCTCCCTCTCTGTGTGTGTCCTTGCTTCATACAGATCATCCCTGGGAGATTATCTAAGCCGGGGACAGGACAGCCCATCCCGCTACTCTCCTCCGCTCTGCAGCGAGGACCTCCAGGACGACCACACCTACAGCACGGCCAAATCCCCCAGCAGGCTGTGCTCCTCCGAAGTCGGCACCCCTTCCTCCCCTGTGGACGACGACGACGACATCATCGCCGTGGAGATCCAGTCGGACGTCAAACCCGAGCCCCGGGAGATCCCGCTGGATTCTCACCTCGCCGCGGCCCCGGCTACCTACGTTTCCCAGCAGCCCCCGCGCGGACAGAGACGCAGCGCGGGGCCGGGCGCGGGGACCCTGGCGGGAAGCAGTTTGCCCTGGACCAAAAACCGAGCGCGCGGCGTCAGCGACACGCTGCCGCTGAAGAAGCGGCGCGCGGCGGCGGTGGAGAAGCCGCCGGAGAGCGACGACGAGGAGATGAAGGAGGCGGCGGGGTCGCTGCTCCACCTGGCGGGGGTCAGAGCCTGCCTCAACAACATCACAAACCGCACCGCCAAGGGCCAGAAGGAGCAGAAAGAGGCCCTGAGAAACTAAGACACACACACACACACACACATAGAACACGCACATAGTCACGCAAAAAAAACACACACACACACACACACACACAGACAGTATACAGCTCACCGCACACACACGTTAACACACAGACACATATACAGTACACAAATAGGTCAACAGGTAACGTTACTACAGCATTAGTCTCAATGGACACTTCTCATCTCCCTCTATCTATCTGCAGGGCATTAGGTGAATCCTACTTATTTGTGGCAATATCAAAAATCTATGTTTTCCTACATGTTCAGCAACACTAACATCAATGGGTATTTCTCATGTGTCTTTGTTGTTTCTGTTGTTTAAAAAAAAGGGGATGAAAGCCATAAAAGGAAAGCACGTTTTTTGTCACCAATTTGGACAAGTTGAGCACGACAAGACCCCAAAATCACATCGAGGAGCGCACAGTGCATAAACACAGACGATGGCTGTTTGTCGTACCTGTTTGTTTTCTATGTGAATCTGTAGCAATCTCGCAGCGACGCCAGCAAAAAAAAAAAAAAAAAAAAGGGGGGGGCGGCAGGGCCTAACGCGACGAGGCGCGGCGCTCTCTCTCGGGGCCCGCGCGCTGGCATCCCTCTCTCCTCCATCCACGAGCACAAATGTGAGACTGTGCCAAAGATAAAGCGACCAGGTTGCTTCATGTAGCCGACACAACAGCTGACAAAAAAAAAATATATATATATCAAAAAAAATTAATAAAATAAACCAAGAAGGCGTAGTAGTGAAGAAGAGCTAAGGGAGAATGACCTAAAGCGTCGAAATAATTGTAAAACCCAATGTGATATATATTCATGCACTTAAGATTATTTAACACCACTTATAATAGAAGCATCATGGGTAAGGACATGGTTTATTTCAAGAGCACTCATAGTATTTAAGAATAGATATTTTAAAATTTAAAAAAAACACAAAAAAAAAAAATGGTCATGTTTATTACCATAAAGATGGATAGTGTGCCGGGTCTGAGGCAATATCTCCTTCATTTTGTTGTTGTTGTTGCATAATGTAAACTCCCCCAGTACTTCTGTCCATAGACGTCCAGTAGACACCTGGTATAGATATCATAGCTGCCAGTAGCTACCACACCTTCCTCTTCATTTTGACAAAGTCAAAGAACTATATACATGAACTGTGGGTTTTAACGATTTCTGTTTGTGTCTGTTTGAACCCTCACTCTACCCTCATAAAGATATAAGCAATTTGTCCCGCGCGGACAACTCTGTAAAAAGGTTAGAAAATATTTTATTTTTTTCCTTTCTTAATTGAAGCAATTTGACCTGCAGGACTTTCTCAGTTATATTGCATGGGTGCTTGTAAATAAGATAAAAAGCAAATCTTTTTTATTCAAAGATCATGTAAGATAAACGATGTATTTAGCATGAAGCATGACTTATTTTCATATAAACATTGATCCTAGAGGAAAGAAAAAAAGTTTTGCCGCCAATTGTTATACCCGTGGTTATATTGGATTTTTTTTGTTTTTTTCTTTGAATCTTTTGGGTTCTTTTTTTTTTTTTTTTTTTTTTCTGAGCGGGTTTTCAAAGGCACGTCTTCAGGGAGGAGCGTGGGAGATCACTCTACCACGAGAGGCCCGAGGGTGCCACCTCTGGGCTTCGGGTTCAGGCTACATGTAGGCCAGCTGAATCACCTCTTAGGGGTGGGCTTCCGTCTTCTTCTGCCTGTACAGTGATTTTTAGGTGTTCAGTGTTAACCCCAGTGTTATTTCAGAACACGTGTAGAGTGTGTGTGTGTGTGTGTGTGTGTGCGTGTGTGTGTGTGTGTGCGTGTGTGAGTTTGTGTGTCCAGGAACACACACCCTTTAACATTGTGCCTGCCTGCCTGCCCTCAGTACCTCTGTTGTCATGTCTATGACATGTTTAGACAGAACGTTTTCTTGTCTTTATTTATAACAGTATTGTTTCTTCTTTTATTTTTATTTTTTTCTTTCTCCTGTGTGTAAATGTACACGTGTCCTTATTTTCCATCGACATTGTTCAGTGTAAATGTATGGATCAGACGGGCTGTCCTGAAAGAACCTCATATCTCCAAATAGGCTACTTAAGAGTTGGATTGAAAAGAGAGAGGAATGTAGGAGATGGCATAAATGACAAAAAAAAAAACATTTTTACATACAGTATTGTTAAACCTTTGATTAAACGAATTACTTCCCATCGTGGATGTCAAGCTTGCATACATATGTATCTCAAGTGCCCAATCTGGAGATCAGACGGGTATTTTCTTTCTTTTCTTTTAAATAGATTTGGCCACTCTACACAGCTGTAGGTGTATGTCATGAAAACACTGACTTGATTGAAGTCCACGAGGGCAGTTAGCGAGCTTTGACATTTTTGCATCAGAAGTGATATGAATTCTGCACTGCCATTACTCGGCATGCTTTTGGTGAAACAGGAATGCATAAAAGTATTAATCCCCCCCACCAACACCACCCCCCCTCCACTTGCAGAGATGCAGTGCATATAAAGAAAAGCAGCTTTGTAGGAGAAAACATTTTGGGTTTGGTTGTAGCAGCAGTCAGACAAGATTATTATTTTTTTTTTTTTTTCTTTAAGCTCCGTAGACGTTGAGTGATTGTCAAGCGAGCCAAGCAGGCAAAGAAATGCATGTCCCATCCGCTGGTACAGTCTTTTGCCACCTGTAGCATGCATTTTGTATGGTATCCATGCCGACATATATAAAAAAAAAAATAAAAAGGCTAAAAGGAGACACTGTCAGTGTTCTTGTTGTGTGCCATCCGTGTCTCGTCTGATATCTGTCTGAGTGCTCCCGCGGCCCGGGTCAAGCACTCCGCTGCATTCGCAGCAACAACCCACTGTTGTGGTGACTAATAACGTGTTCAGCTGGCAAGAGGCATGTGGAGGGGAGAATGTGTTGCTTTAGCAACCACCTTTCTTTTTTTTTTTTTTTTTTTACTTTTTTTTTCTCTGACTCACCCAATGACATGCAGGGAAGATGAACTCCTGACCCACGAGTCCTGTAAAAATCCGAGCAACACATATAATATATACCTTGGTCATTTTAAAGCAAAGAAGGAAACTTCACTGCCTGAAAAAGCCCCCTAAAACAAGTGTTTGTTTCCTGCCAAACATATACAATGAAACGCTCTAAAAAATTAAAATAAAAAAAATAAAAAATCCAGTTGCCATTTTTTTATGTTGATGTTTTTATGCTCATTTTCTGTTTTTGGTTTCTCTCTGACAAAATGATCTACAATACTGCCATTATTTTTTTTATTTTTATTTTTTCTGGTGACTGTCTGAGCTGAATTCTTTGGAAAGCCATAGGTTAGAGATGTCAAAATGCAAAACTGTTATTGATCTGTGAGATGTGACGCAGAGTGCACCCCGGGTGTCGGTTTCTTTTTCGGTAAATGTTCAATTCTCTCCTTATTGTGCAATCATATTGCCAAAGAATGATTTCAAGACCTATTTCATCACTACATGTAAATATCAACGTTGTCCAATACCGTGGCAAAAAATATATAAATGTTGTTTTATTTTGTTTTCCATTTTCTGAAAAACTGCAATGATGTTTATGTGATGTATTGTCTTCCAGTTGGTTGCAATAATAAAAAATACAAGTTGCAGAAGATTAGTTTGGCTGTTTCCTTTAGACGGACTTGGATCAAACACGGAAACCATAATGGAGAATGACACACGTGTCGGCTACTGTGACAGCATCGCTGGTAGGCAGTTTGTGCAAGCTAACAAAAGCGGCAATTTAACCGGTTTTTTTTCCCTCTCAAAATCCAGAGTTAAATATAGTAAAGACTTAAAAGAAATATCACCCTTTCTGTTCCCCTCCTCCTTTTTCACCCCTTCGACACACAACCCACACTCACCCCCCACGTGCCGGTATAGAGTGCTAGCTTTGTGAGACTGGAGGCTCTTTAATTTGCTCTCAAGACTGACCCCAATCATTAACCTCACATATTCCCATCAACAAGGGTCTTATCATAACCATGCCTCTTCCGCCAGTTAATTATTCATTTACCTCCTCTAATCATTCAAGTTCAATACTTCTGATTAAAGCCAAGCTCAGCTTCCCCCTCCCCCCTCAGGGAAAGAAGTAAAAGAGTTAAGTGTACCAAAGAGTTCCTCGATGCCTTATCATTTTGAGTGGTGCCATTTTGGAGCTGTGTGGCAGTGGAAGCCCATTCATAATTGAAGCCGAGACAGGCTTAATCTGGAGCCAGTGCCTCCCTGTGCAGTGCGCTCCCACCACCGACACAACTGGAGCTATAGCAGCTCCTCTGTTGCTATGCAACTACAGCAAAGAAAGAGGTGGGGGTGTTGGGGGGGGGGGGGGGGATGCATTCTCTAGATCTTTAGAGGGCATCATACTACTCCGTTACCACTCAGTTGTTAGTGAGACTCAAAAGGTAGAGGCGACACGGCATGCCTCAGAAAACCCAGCTTTATGTTTGGGTCACATCTCGTAGAGTTTGAGAAACACAAGTCTCCAATCAGCTTTTTCACAAACAGCACTTTTTTTTTCTTTTCTTTTTTTTCAAAAGAAAAAGGTTACAAGTGAACTCGAAAAGCATATTCTCATCAGTGTGAGGTAGACCTTGAATTTCGCCTCGGTGAAATGAATTCAAAGAAGTCAGTTGTGACATTATACGTCTTGGAGGAAGTGTGTGTGTGTGTGCCCCCCCTGGTCTCTATCATCCATTTCCACAGAATGACCAGTGAGGCAAGTTTCCATGGAGACAGAAGTGGCGGTAACATTCTCTTGTCAGCTCTCGTTTAATGCAAAGCTTTAGCTTATTGTTTTTAGAAATGTTCCCCTGGTAGTCGCTCAGGAGAGGTGCAATTTTAATAAAACAAAACCTGTGGACGTGGCTCATCCAAAAATTCACTTACATACCTCCTTTATTGAATTATGTGTAAAATAGTTGCATGCTATACAAAGTGAATGGATCGTGTGTGTGTGCGTTTGTGTGTGCGTGCGTGTGTGAATTAAGAAAACTAGAGCTTGTTTTCTGGAGTTCTGCTATGATGTGGTGTGATCACACTCTTGTGGCAGCAAGATGTTACTACATGAAAAAGGCTCTCGAACCATAAACAAAGGCACGGAATATTCCCACACAGAAGCACTGGTACATTACAGAAATTGAATTTCAATAGTAATAAACTTAATGAAATAAAATAAATCCTTAAAAAACGGGAGGTATTTTATAAACTAAAGAGGTCTAGTATGACTTTTAACTATAGCTGTTACATAAATGTATAGTAAATTAAAAAGTTCAATGTCCCAATGTAGTCAAGTGGCCTAGTATGTATAAGTACAAGTTTAATCATTGACATTAAGTACAGAATAAAAACAAGTTAGGGGGAGGGGATGGAAATTACTGTGGTGCTAAGAGATTACTTTTTGGGCTTTGATGAGAATGAGAAAGAGGGAAGACATGCAGGAAATCATCAGAGGTCAGATTTGAACTGTGGACCTCTGTGTCGGGGCATGAACCTCTACAGTACGTGTGTGCCTGCTCTACCCACTGAGCCACGACATGACGTATTTTCACTTGGTAACAGACCATGAATCTTTTTTTTTCTGTGAATCCTGACCACTTCAAGACAAACGGCACACAAAAAAAGTGATTCAGATTGAAGTCTTAAAGGTCCCATGGCATGAAAATGTCACTTTATGAGGTTTTTTAACATTAATATGCGTTCCCCCAGCCTGCCTATGGTATCCTGCTCTGCTTTTGAGAAAATGAAAGCTCAGATGGGCCGATCTGGAATCTTCTCGTTATGAGGTCATAAGGAGCAAGGTTACCTCACCTTTCTCTGCTTTGCCCACCCAGAGAATTTGCCCCACCCATGAGAAAGAGAGAGAGACATCATGGCTTTCAAACGAGCAAAGTGGCAGTTGGTCAATGCCACACCCCCCCCCCCCCCCCCCCCCCTCTCTCCTCCTCAATAGCTACAGACACAGAAATGGCATCATATAAGGAAAGCTCATTGTGGGACTGGCTCTAGTGGCTGTAGTTCTGCTCCAAGGCTGAATTTAGGGAAAGAGACTTCAGATACAGTATTAGGGGACCACTAAGGTCTATATAAAAGAGACTTCAGATACAGTATTAGGGGACCACTAAGGTCTATATAAAAGAGACTTCAGGTACAGTATTAGGGGACCACTAAGGTCTATATAAAAGAGACTTCAGATACAGTATTAGGGGACCATAAGGTCTATATAAAAGAGACTTCAGATACAGTATTAGGGGACCACTAAGGTCTATATAAAAGAGACTTCAGATACAGTATTAGGGGACCACTAAGGTCTATATAAAAGAGACTTCAGATACAGTATTAGGGGACCACTAAGGTCTATATAAAAGAGACTTCAGATACAGTATTAGGGGACCACTAAGGTCTATATAAAAGATACTTCAGATACAGTATTAGGGGACCACTAAGGTCTATATAAAAGATACTTCAGATACAGTATTAGGGGACCACTAAGGTCTATATAAAAGAGACTTCAGATACAGTATTAGGGAACCACTAAGGTCTATATAAAAGAGACTTCAGGTACAGTATTAGGGGACCACTAAGGTCTATATAAAAGAGACTTCAGGTACAGTATTAGGGGACCACTAAGGTCTATATAAAAGAGACTTCAGATACAGTATTAGGGGACCATAAGGTCTATATAAAAGAGACTTCAGGTACAGTATTAGGGGACCACTAAGGTCTATATAAAAGAGACTTCAGATACAGTATTAGGGGACCATAAGGTCTATATAAAAGAGACTTCAGATACAGTATTAGGGGACCACTAAGGTCTATATAAAAGAGACTTCAGATACAGTATTAGGGGGACCACTAAGGTCTATATAAAAGAGACTTCAGATACAGTATTAGGGGGACCACTAAGGTCTATATAAAAGCATCCAAAGAGCACCATGTCATGGGACCTTTAATGTTGACCAACTATAAAGAATGGGGGTTGAGAATGTTGCCCGCTTTCTGCACTTTGTCATCAGATAATATAATAAGATAAATAGGAATTTGCAATTGACTAATACAATTTGCAATTGACTTGAAATCACTACACAACAAAGCACTGAAATCCAGGTTTTCCTTTTGGGTTTATATTTGTTCAATTGTTATACAAATATATCCATATAAATATGATATTACCTACAATGATCTAACAGTGTGTGTGGAAAGTATGGCTCCTGGTGATTTATTCCTTAAATGGGTCGTCATATTTACAGTTGACCCAATTCAGCATGATCACTGAGCATTATAAAGTTAATGCGATCTGTGCACATTTATTTACCGCTTACAACCACTGATGTATTATAAGCTTACAACATATCAACTACATTTCCCAGCAGCAGGTGTATTGATTGGTCATCATTTTCCACACGAAATCTCGCGCGATGTGCGGCTTGACCCTGCCCTATGTCTCGCGCACTCGCAGCTCCATCGCTCAGTATATAAAGCAGGACAACGACGGAAGGAGGACGGCTGGGGAGTCGCAGCCCGGGATTGTAAATAAGACCGCTAAAACTGTGTTTTATTTACAAAAGTGATGCCGGCTGTTTTAAAATATCTTTCCCAGTTGTTTTAAGTCGTTTTTCGTAATTTTTGGCTCTATTTCTCGCCTATTTCCGTGTGGTTTTTACACTACGCGTATAATGGCGAGCTCGGCTAACTCGAACCCAGTGGTAAGGATCAATCTCTAAGGATTGTCAGCGGGGAAAAATGGGGGTAAAGATAATGGAAAGCTCTTCGACGAGCTGTTTTTTTAATTTATTTCAGTAAAATTAATCTGCTTTAACAAACAAGTCACTGTTCTATCAAATAAAATGAGGACTTAAGTTCAGTCAATCGGCCATTTTAATCATTTTTCGAAACTAGATTGTTCTCAGATAAAGCCATCTGGTAGGAGCAATGGCTAACGTAAGAGGAGCTGTAACGTTACATAAAGTAAGTGAAAAATGGTGTAACGTTAGCTAGAAGTTTTGGGTTGGTGATGAAAATGCAATTTCAAAGTTGCAAGTTATGGGCTTTTGTCAGGTCGAGGCTTTCATGAGTTAGCTAGTAGGGTCATGATAGTAAGTTATCTTAGAGGCTTCTGAAATTAAATGTAACGTTATGGCTGAATTAATTTAATATATGGATTTTCGGTATTTTATGTTTGTGCTGTTGCTTTAGTTAAGGGTCAAGCATTGCTTGTGTCGACGAGTCATAAAGACACATGGTAAATATAAGCTAAATTGTTTATTTTGCATAATTTATAGGATGCAGATGTTCGCAAAGCACCTTCGCCACCATCCACTGCGAATGAATTTAGTTTATTTAAAAAAAATTAAAGTCTCCTTTTTCGAAAATCGTCACGTTCAATCTAATGCCTCATCATTGTCCACCATTCCACGACCAGCAGGCTGAATAGTCGTCCCAAACCACCACTTTTACCCATCTCATAACAATTTTGTCATGTTCCCCACCGACAAGGCCATAATACTAAGTCAAAGCTGAGTACTCATAAGAAATTACACCGAAAATATCCTTCACATTCCGCCACATATCGTTCAATGTACGGGGCTGTCGGCATCCCCGTCGTCTGTGCGTTTGCCGCTCCGTAAAATGGCTTCCACGTCTCTCCTCGCTCCGGTTCTGGCCCTCCTCCTTTCTGCTGCCTGGTTTTATACAGCCATATTGGCTCTCTAATATAGGCTGCCCGGGATGGGAAGGTGCTATCCGACGCTACGTCACCGGCTCTACATATAAACACCAGACTGTGCTTTAAATAGTGGAGAAGCCGAGGTCCGCGCTGCGGACATTGGGGAGAATGTAGTGCGGTGGCCTGTGTGTCTGTTGCTTTTTGGTTTCCATTGTACCGCTTTCTTCCGCTACTAAAATACGGCCGTTGTAGGCATATTAACGGTATACATTAGTTGTTTGTGTGCGCCATGTAAGCTATGCCACGGTATACCGATGGACATACTGTAACGTTATACCTCGTTGGTCGTGACAGATGGACATATATAGACCTGGTTCATATGGAGTAGCATAACAAACCGCACAGTGACGCACATACATTATAGCTAAATTCCAGGGATTGTGTCCCATGGAGCAGTTTTAGAGTTGGGCTACACATTTCCAACAGATATACACCAAATGTTACCATATTATACGCGTTATTCTAATTTGGCATGGCAAAAGTGAATTCATACCAACATGGTCTATTAGACTTGTAATGTGTAGCGGCAGCTGTAAAGCACTACTAGTAGCTGATGTCTTCCTATTAAACATATTTCTGAATACCAAACGCCAAATGTATACAAGTAAGCCCCAAGTAGCCTAGGAGTACCTGTATTGTCGTAGATATATATTTTCTTTTTTTTCTTTTTTAGCAAACCGTAATGGAAATGTGTTCTCTTTCCTTTTCTGTACTTCCTTCCTCGTAGCCTAAACTTTACAAGTCTGTGATTGAGGATGTGATCAACGAGGTGCGAGAGCTGTTCCTGGATGAGGGTGTGGATGAGCAAGTTCTTCTGGAGCTGAAAACGGTAACTGTCCCCAGCAGCATTGTTCCTGTGTACGACCACTGTAGGGTGCGCTTCATTGATTGGTTTCTGTACAAAGTATAAAGTGTGGTCTAGATCTACTTAATTTGTAAAGTGTCCTGAGATAACGTGTTATGATTTTACACTATACATTTAATTGAATAGTTCAGGAGTCTTCTTTTTTTTTTTTTTTTCTTCGACCAAGCCCTTAGCTGAAAGAGAGATGGAGCAGGGACTCCCTTTCTGCATATTGTATAACATTTAGTTGCATATGCAATGTTGTGTAAATGAAATGGTGTTTTTTTTGTTTTCATGAATAGGCCGATTCATCTTTGCTAATAATATATTAGATTCATGTTAATGTATATTTTCAGACATCATTCTCAGACTTACTTTTTGGAAGAAAAATAAACTTTCAAACAATAATTTGGAGACCCCCCTGCAGTAACTCTGAGGACCCCCTAGGTGTTGCAACCCCCTGTAGAAGATCTCTGCTCTAGTTTATTGTAGTGTAGGAACTAGCCAATCTCAAGTTTTTATTACAGTTTCCCAAATGCCAGCTCCTCCTCCTCCTCCCCCCTTCACAGTAATGGGAGTTTGAGAATGCCCCGTACAGATGTATTGTCTTGAATGAAAATGGCATATCACAAAATATTATTAAAACTCTGTGACAACGTCTTTCTTCTGCCTGATGCTTCAGCTATGGGAAAACAAACTGTTGCAGTCCAAGGCAGTGGAGGGCTTCCATACGGAGGAGCAGGCGGCCCTGCAGGCCGCTCAGCAGCACCAGCAGCAGGTTCAGCAGCAGGTTCAGCAGGTCCAACAAGTCCAGCAGGTGACCCAGCCAGCACAGGCCCAGCAAGTCATCCTGCCCCCTCAGCAGCAGCAAGGTTGGTCAGTGCTCTCACTACCACACTGCGCTGGTACAGAACGAGCTGTAAATGCAACAGTAGCATTATTTAACATCTGTGAATGCCATTTCTACACACCACAAAAATGTCCAGTAATAATACAGCCTTCCTACTGAAAATAAGGGGTTTTGAAGACAATTTCTCAATTAGAAGGCTTTCTTGACAGAAGCCGATGGTCAAAAAGTGAAATTATTATTCACAACTACCAAATGATTTAACCTTTTAGACGTTTTTTCTTTTTAATAATTTTCTTTTCTGGATATTATTATTAGTTTTGGTGCATATTATGCTATGACCTAAACATGTCTCCCCACAGCTCCCCAGCAGCAAGTCATTGTTCAGGATTCCAAGATTCTACAGCACATGAGTGCAACGGGGATGGTAAGTAGATCATGAATATATCAAATAAACACAGTTTTAGTTTGGGGTTTTGTGCTCATCAAATACACCAGTAGATGTAATGCAACAATTGCTCCACTGTAAATAGATTTACAGTGACTCACTTATGCTGAAGCCATCTGTAAGTAATATATATTTAATGAGAGAAAGGAAATATTTTTTTTCCACACATATATTTCCTAGCCAGCCAAAAAGAAGAAGAAAGGATCTTAATGCGTCTCTGCAGGCTTTTATTTTCCTTGGAGCAGGTCAACTGGTGTAGTAGCAGTAGACAAATGGAGGGGCACGATGATATGGAAAGCAAAAGAGGAGAGTTGTTTAGTAGCCTGGATTATATTAGATATAAAGCTGGGGATAATACATCCTCTTACATGTTCCTGTTTTCTCTCACACACACTGACAAACGCACTTTCCCCTTCATCAGTTTTAATTTTGCACAATGGAGTGTCATCACCTTCTCTCAACAACACTTCTGTTCAGCAAGCCATCTGTTGATGTCGAGGCTTGCATCTGTGCTGTATGACTAAACTGTTTATTGCCTCAATTCTCAAACACTTTGTTCAAGCTTTACGTGCAAATTCCTATCATTTCGCCATCAAACTTGGCAGGAATAAGGTCAAATTAATGAGTGCAAATATGTAAAGGCCGCTTTTATTACAACAGTCAAGGGAATAGAAATATTAGCGCCTTAATTGGGAAGAGGTTGTTCTCTATTTCATAAAACATAAAATCTCTAGAGAAAATAAATATCTGTGTGTGTGTGTGTACCTGGTGTGTATTTAAAAAAAAATAATAATAAAATAATGTTAGACCATTTACACCTTCACAACCTTAAAGCTCCCATAATGTAATAATGAGATTTTGATGTCTTTATTGATTATAAAGCCGGTCCAGGAGCTATGTAAATACTGTGAAAGTATCAAAATGCTCAATCCACAGATTGAGCATTTTAAACTATACTATATATGGGTAGAAAGTGCTGCTACAATGCCGTCATTCCCCGGCTTCAATGATGTTGAGAGCAGAAATGTAGAAGCCCCGGAAATGCGGACCAATCCGAGCAGACTGTGCTTTTTCAGACTGAAGCATTTAGACAGATGGTGAATACAGGTATATACAGATAGACCGAATGAGAAAAGTTTTTTTTAAACATTAAAGCATGTAAACATGTTTTCGTACAAACACAAAATAATATCAACCTGAAAATGAGCATGCTATGGGACCCTTTAAAGCTTAAGCATTCTTGTTTTCCACATTCTCAAACCCTAAAACCCTGCTTTTACGGTATGTTCAGATATAACTTTTGCCAGTGGGCTTACTGTTTGTGTGTGTGCAAGTGAGCGTGTACCTGACTGCCTTGTTTCATTCACTCACTCGTGTGTTCTCCTTTTCTCCTCTAGAGTGCAGCAGCTACCGCAGCAACCCTTGCGTTGCCCACAGGGGTCACCCCGTACCAACAGCTCATCACCAGCCAAGGTGAACCACTCACACGTTTCTGTGCATCAGATTGTGAAGAAATACTTTTTTAAATACTTTTCATATTGCCAAATTAAGTTAATTCATAGATGCATGCGCTCTCGCGGCACTCCCGTCTCGTCTGTTTGGCGCTCTCTCAGGTCAGATCCTGCAGGTGGTCCGTGCTCCCAATGGGGCTCAGTACATCATCCAGCAGCCCCAGCAGCAGATCCTCCTGCAGCAGCAGATGCAGCCTGGCGGCGTGCAGGCACCGGTCATACAGCAGGTATGCCCCATTAGACAGGTAGGAACACCTCATTTTGGTAAACCAAGGCAAGACTGTTGAAAGTTAAGAACAAAGTGGCTGGAAGTGCAGCATGGCTGCATGTATCTTGTTTCTCTGTGGTCTTTTAAAAAAAAAAAAAACAATCAACAACCTATAGCGTATAATAATTGACATCCTGTGTCTACTGAGTCCATGTCAAGTACAGTAAGCTGTTTGGATACATAGCTGTGGGTCCTCCGGAGCTGAAGCAGTGGAAGAAACTTGAAACATGGGCAAAGAAATGCCATTAAAAAATATACATTCTGGAAAATCAAGCCTACTCGAGCGTCACACTTTTCCCCAAAGACAGGGATCTTCAACATGGGGTCCTCAGAGTCAATGCAGGGGGACCTCTGAATTATTAATTCTTGAAAGTTTTTTTTCCAAAATTAAAGTTTTAACATGAATCCAGCATATTATTAGCAAATATAAATCCCCAGTGATGATAGGCTTACTGGCCTATAGGTAAGGCAGTCACTAAGGCCATCCACAGATACAGTGGTCACATGTATGTTTAACATTAAAACATGATTTGTAAAACCATGCAAACTATTAGGATATTTTAATAGCTTAGTATTTTATGCACTAAAAAGGTATGTATCAAGGTTTTAGGCCGCCTTACAAGTTATTGTAGGCCCAGTTTAATATGCAAATATATATATATAGATATAGATATAGCTATAGCATTTGCCCCCTTTACGTTTATAATTACAATAAGTTAAATGAGATTGAAATAGAATAACTTTTGGCATTTTAAGATGTAATTCCCACATATGTGTACAAGGACAATACAGTAATATTTATCCTAGAGCTTTTGCAAAGTGTGAGTTTTTCCTGTTTACTGTGTCCAGGTCCTGGCTCCTCTTCAGGGAGGCCTGCCCCAGCAAACAGGAGTCATCATCCAGCCGCAGCAGATTGTCTTAGCTTCAGGAAACAAAGTCCAAGGCAATACACAGGTCAGCACTTCTTCAATTCCTTTAATACTAGGGGTGTCATGATTCTCCAAATCTTCGATTACATTTTCACTTTTCTTTTTTGTAAAGCACAGGTTGCTATGCCATTATTCGAATAATATTCGAAGATTTAATGCTCAAGTGCAGCCTGTTATTAATATGTACTACGCTACTCAGGCTTATGCATTGTCAATGCCACTATCAGCATGTGGTTGTTGTTACACGTTCTGTCCACTAGAGGGACTTCCAACATCAGCCTGGCCTTGAAGGGGACCTACGTCATGGCGCATTGCATTTCTGGCACACCGATCTCTGTTTACATTCTTTTCCCACCACAAGCACACAGCGAAAAACCCAAATCAACAGAGAACTCTGTATTGAAACATGATCTAACCAGTGTAGTGAAGCGGCTCAGTTGTAAAGGCTAACTGTGCTCGGTTAGCACAATGACATCACGCTAGAAAGCAGAGCCGAAACGATTTGTCAAAAAATAAAGTAACAAATGTTAGCCACGATGCTAACAGCATTGATAACTGAGGCAAACGGTGGTGTCAGTGCTATCAAACTTTGTCACTCACTGGAAATCCAAAATACTTCCACACCGGCGACTTGGGGGTTCAAGTTCTCTCGATGGGTCTCCTGTAGTTGCCATGCTATCTTTTGACTGGCTGTAGCTAAGTTAGAGGAGTTTGACTCGCAGCACTTCAAAACGTGTTTTTTTTTTTTTTTTCCCGCTTGACAAGCCGACCGGACGTGACATGGGGGCGTGGCAGCATCGACTATTCCATTTTTTTTTTAATTCAAAGTTCGAGATTGTGACTTTTTTTGGTCAGTTTCGAATCAAAATCTTGACACCCTTATTAAATACTGATTTAATTGGTCTTTTCTGGAAGTTTGCTAGGCACTTTTTGTCTGAAACATACTTCTGTTTTCCCACCTATCCTTGCCTTTTTTTTGTCATGTTATTAACATCTATCTATTTGGGACTGAAGTACGTTCAGTTCAGAAGTTGTTAATATTATCCTTAGCATGTACAATGTTGCACAGGAAGCCTGATCTAGAATTGTGTTGTTTTTCTACATATTATATCTATCTATCTATCTATCTATCTATCTCCTCTAACTAGCTAATGAAACTTATGACCTGACTTTCCCCGTTAGGTGATGCAGGCAACAGCTCTGACGCAGCAGCCTGGTCAGGCAGCAACAGCTCAGGTCCAGCAGGCCCAGGGTGCAGCTGCAACACAGGGCCCACCACAGGCCCAGCAGCAGGCCCAGATGCTCCAGGTGGACGGTGCCGGAGACACCTCCTCGGAGGAGGACGAGGATGAGGAGGAGGAGTATGATGAAGATGAGGAGGAGGAGAAGGACAAGGATGGGGGGGAGGACGGGCAGGTGGAAGAGGTGGGCACCACATGAAACCAGACTGTAAAATGTGAAGTGAAACAGAACAATAATGGCAGCTGCATTGCAGTGTTGGATGCCGTCAGGCTCCGCAGATAATAATTAGACTTGCTGTAAGTGGATCAGTTTCTGAAAAAGCAAGCAAAATGAGCTATCATGTTCAGGAGAAATAAGTTGTGTTAAGGCTGAGTTATGGTTCTGCGGAAGCTCCACGCAGAGCTTTCGCCGAAGCCTACGTAAGTGGTGTGGGTGTGAGGGTGAGTGTTAGAGCGAGTGAAGTGAGAGTGACGGCGATTAGCTTCGGAGCGAGGACTCTGGAGAACAGGGGAGGCATAGTGGGAGAAACAAAGCGTCTCCCCTGTTCTTTCTGACCATGGTCAGAAATCTGTAGCAGGAAAAATTAACCCTCTCCTTGATTTCACGTTGTTTATGGAGAAGTAGAACCAGGAAATCAGGGGGAAATGCAACGCTACCAAGCCACGGTCGAGACACGTGCGTCGCCGCAACGTGTAGTTAACGTTTCTGGGTGGGTGCACGTCAGGCTACGGCGTGGGGTCGGTATCTCCACGTACCCACGGGGTCGATTTAACGCAGAAGCATAAATCAGCCTTTATACTGTATTGTCTTTCCCCCAGGTAATACATTTGAATCATTTCGTAGTATGTGTTTCTCTCATAACGTATCCGCAGTCAGCCCCTCTGTGTGTTTTTTATTTTTGTCAAGACAAGTAATTCCGCTTCAAAGGCCTTTTCACCATATCCAGAAGATTAAATATCCAACTTTTTTTTGGTTTTGTTTCCTCGTCAGGAGCCGCTGAACAGTGGTGACGACGTCAGTGATGAGGAGGACCAGGAGCTGTTTGATACAGAGAATGTAGTGGTGTGCCAGTATGACAAGGTAAGAGAATATGGTACGACAAAACTCAATCAACCTGCATATATCAGTATTCATGTGCTGTATGTAGAATTTACACTAACGCATGTCTGTTTTTTTTTTTATATTTGTAGTTATTTGTTTAATTTCAGTTCATCAACTCTCTAACCGTGGACAAGTCACCAGTCTGTTGCAGGACTAGCACACGTATAGGCTGACGTTGACACATTTACACCTACAAGCAGTTAGGAGTCACCAATTTGTAATCAATTCAGTAATCAAAAAAAATATCTGATGACCAAGGAGACAATACAAACAAAGGACACAGCACAGCAGTTTTACTACACAGAAGGACTTTAAACATTTTTAAATATTAGTCATTTCATCTTAATAAAACAAATACTACAGATATTGTTAGAACTTTGAAGTTATGATATCTTTGCCCTCATCGCACAGTTCCACCGTAAAAGTTTGTTTCATGGCAGTTTTCATCTCATTGTTTTTATGACAAAAGATTATGCTGCCGTAAAATTTGCATTTTGCCATACTTTTATCATGTGAGAGCATTTACTATTGGATATTAGCGCTGCATTTGGTAGATGCCCATTTTTGCCTTGAGTGCAGCGTTTGATCGGCAGTATCCTACAGGTCTAAGTGGTTAACAAAAGGTTTTGATGCTAATTCAGTGCTTTTAAAGAAGTATTGGTCAACGCTGGTTAACATAAGCATGTGTCCGGTTGAGTCTTCTGTGTGCAGGGGCTAAAGACATTAGAGACTGTGTCCACTGTAAAATGAAACGGTGTCCGTCTGTCCTCGACGCCCACAGCATTCATTTCCTTTTTCTTTACTCCCCAGATTCACAGAAGTAAGAACAAATGGAAATTCCACCTGAAGGACGGGATCATGAATCTGAATGGGAGAGACTATGTCTTCTCCAAAGCCATTGGGGATGCCGAATGGTGAAGTAGAAAAAAAAAACAAAAAACAGACGAAGCAACAGGAGCAGGAACTCTGTAACTCCTTCTATCCAGTTAACAGACACTTTTAATATCCTTCCATATCCTGTGACTGGATTCATTTCAGGAAACTTCTTCTGAGTCTTTGAGAACTCCGAGGAACCCAAAGGACTGTGAGGTACCGTTAGAAAAACAAAACAAACCTGGGTGTCGTCAAAAACGCTCGACTGGCCTTGCGGGATGCAAAACCTACAAGGGTAAGGGAAAGCCTGTGAATATAGCGTTCTCCATCTTTTTTGCTTCTTCCAGGCTTCTCCACGTTTAGTTTTTTTTTTAATTTTTTTTCCCTGAGAGAATTCACGTGCATTGGAACGTAAGCATTTCACATCGTACAGGTGTAGTGGACCTGGGTGATCTGGCCTGTCCTGCCACAGGAGGGTCAGCGGTCATTCATTAGAACCCCGTAGATGAGAAACACCTTCATGATGCACATGACTGTAGTCGGTTGACTGGATTGACTCGTGTCTACATTTAAGTCCAAACTTAGTGCCACCAGTCAGAATCAACATTTGGCTTCTGATTTTTGTTCTTTGATCATAACTTGTCTCAATTCATGGGTAATGAAAATGCTGCTCCAGAGTGTTTTTATGTAGTGAACAGTTTAAATTTTTTTTTTTTTTTTTTTTTTTTTATAAATGTGTTCAAGACAAAGAAGGTAAAAATTACATGAAACCCTAAAATAATTAATAGTTGTTAAATGGCATTATTTTATTCCTCTTAATGAGTGCTCAATCCAAAAATATTTAATTAATTTTCCTCATCTGCTTCTCTGGAGCTTCATTTCATCTTTATCCAAACTCTTTAACAACAACAAAAAGGAAGAACCGATCCAACACTGAATTTATTTAAGAATTGTACAAAATGTCTGAAAGTTTGTCATGTTGGTGTATCTTCTTTGCTCTTATTTTAGTTCCATGCAGCCGTCTGAAAATTTGCACTGTCAGTTTTTCAATGTGTCGTGAAATTAGTCAGTCAAGTTAATCAATAGCCACAGGGTGGGTGTGTGTGTGTGTGTGTGTGTGTGTGTGTGTGTGTGTGTGTGTGTGTGTGTGTGTGTGTGTGTGTGTGTGTGTGTGTGTGTGTGTGTGTGCGCGCGCGCGCGTGCGAGACTGTACAGTGACTGTCAGGCTAGTGGTGAGTGTGTTCACGTGTGTATGTTGATTGTGTGTTGTCACCGCTTTTCTCTGGAAATCTATTCAAGTTTTTTTTTTTTTTTTTTTTTTTGCACAACCCACAATCTCAAAATGTCTCGGTAGAAAATTAGTTTTTAATTAGTCATGTTTTGGTGGGGACAGGGCGATGTCCTATTTTAATTTTTTTAATTTATTCCTGAAAGTTTTTTTTTTTTTTTTTTTTTTTTTTTTTGAAAGGTTGGAAAGCCGCACCAAACTGTGCTCTTATAATCTAATAAGTGTTCCTTTTTTTTTCTCTGTCGGTTGGACAAAGCTACATAAAGCTGGGATCCAAATAATTTCGTCCACCATATGTTCTCCTGTGCTTTCATTTTATTCATGACTTTTAAATGAGAATATTTTCTATCAAAGTGAGTTTCACTCTGGGGCCCGTGTGTTTCTCTGCAGTTTGTTTTTAGTGGCCCTGTTGCAGCAATTTGAAATAAAGTATGTGTTTTTTGACTGTTGTGTCGACTTGGTTGATGGTTGGCTCTATAGAATTAGATTTTAAAGAACCCTTATTTACAGAGGAAGCACTGATAAGGTAACCAATGAAAAACCAAAAGGTGTAAATTAAGTAAAATAAGTTTTCTTACAGTACATTTTCCTATATGTGATATCATGGTAATAAAATCTAAACAATAATAAACAAATTATTTTAGATTGTCGTTTCCCCAATGTAGGAAATGGATGGCATTATTTTTAAAAAATTGCATCCATTTTGATTTATGTACACCGAAAACAAAGGCTGACACTGGTAGTGGCTCATTATTATCCTCAAATAACATAAATGTGGGTGCCCAGATAGCTCAGTTGGTAGAGCGAGCGCCCATATATAGAGGTTTACTCATCGACGCAGCGGGCCCGGGTTTGACTCCAACCTGCGGCCCTTTGCTGCATGTCATTCCCCCCCCTTTCCCCTTTAATTTCTTCTGCTGTCCTATTAGAATAAAGGCTGAAACTGCCCAAACAAATAATCTTTAAGAAAGAAATAAGTGCCCAAAGAGATTTCAAACACATTTCAAGTAGAACACTGAAAAAGGAAAAAACCCGGGCTTTCAGGATATTATTCAATAGCTCTCCGTGATTAGTCACGATCAAAAAAACATCCGCTCACAGTTGCTTAATTATTTTATTTTCTCCTTATCAATTGCTGTTGCGTGTGCCTTTTGAACTCTATTTCAGTTTTTCTGATATTAAATGATAGGTGAGCTTATGAGAAGGATGTCTATAAAAATGTATTCTCTGCTTTCTGACTGTGTTGTTGTGTGTTCTAACTGCTAAGATAAATGTATTGTTGATATTCATTTAATAAAAAAAATTAAATCAAGTTTGTAACAAAAGTCATAAGGTCAATGTCAATTTTTAGCCCAAATTTAAAACGGTTGAATTAATGTCACTGTCAACCTCTTTATTCAAGACGAATAGTCTTCAAGCACTTGCTATATTACCATGGTTACTATCCCGTTTTGTCCCCACAGCCCTAGCCGATCAACTCTACCCCTTCATCAACATTACCCGCCATCTTCCTAATGTGCTTGTTTGAATCGATGATTGAATGGATGTTAATGTAAAAGTAGGAATTTTTTCTATAATTCTTTTCATAATGAACTGCCAATGGTAAAGTCCAGCCAAGTTTGCATTTGTGTTTCTACCACTTGGAGTTGCAGGAACTGGAATTTCAACCTTTTGAGCTTCAACTATTTATCCATTACTGTTAAAGCTATAGTGCATAGTTTCTGTGGCCCCCATGAGGAATTTTAGGTAACGACAACAAATCTGTTAGCCCACCGCCCCCACTCCTCCATGCAGTTGCTAGTAGCCAAGGAGGACAGGAGGATTAAAAAAAACATGGACTCTTCAGAGGTAATTATCTTCACTCAAGTTTCTGCAGACATCATTTTCTAAACAGCCATACTAAGAAATACAGAGAGACATGAGCTGATAGTCTACAAATTAGCTTTGTAGCAACTAATTTGGCAATGGCTTGAATGTAAAGGACGTTTAAAATTACCTTTAGCTAACTTTTGTAACAACTTATCCATTACCATTAGCCAACTATTTTAACAATTTATCCATTATGGTTAGCTAGCTATTGTAACAATGTATCCATTATATTTAACTATTGTAACAATTTATAACAGCTAACTATTGTAACAACTTATCCATTAATGTTAGCTAACTATTCTAACAATTTATCCATTATGGTTAGCTAACTTTTGTAACAACTTATCTTTTACCTTTAGCCAACTATTGTAACAATTTATCTTTTATGGTTAGCTAACTATTGTAACAATTTCTCCATTAGGCTACTATTAGCAATTTCAACCAGTTTGCTTTTAGCTTATATTTATCCATTACCTTAGCTAACTTTTCACTTCTGTGCTCACTTGCTAACTACATGCTGAAATGCAACACATAGTTTTCAAGTGTTATAGCTGACTCAATATGGGTATATATTATTTAATCAAATCTTAATTTCAAAATTTTCAAATTAGTTGAGTTACTCCACATATCCTGGCAACTGCAGCAGGGAGCCCTGGTTGGAAAATTGCTTCTTTACATCTGAGGCTAAATAGATGTGTAAATCCCAGAATCTGCCTCAGCCTGTCTTCAATTCCACTTTTCTAGCTGTATAATCCAGTGTCTGGATGGCTGTCAGGGTATGCTCGGCATGGGCGTTCTCCTGCCTTTCCTCTAATTCCTAACCAAACTGATACTATCCCTGTGTATTTCCTTGTGGTGTAATTATGAGATAAAGGTGTGGTGCTGTCTGGGATTAAAGATGAAGCAGAAACTACATGGAGATTTTTGCCCGTGATTGTGAATGGATTTGAGGCAAGCTGTCTATTCTGTAATATATCACGCTTCACAAAGACTTATTCAGTCATCCTGAACAAGACCTAGTGGAGGAAGAATGTATCCTTGCTGCTTCTGATGAAGTGGGCCCTCTTGCTACTCCTGGGCACTCAGACACAAGAGTCTGTGCTGCTGGCGAATAAGGCTTATAATGAGGCCCTGGAGATGTCTAGCTTAGACTCTATAGCTTTCTCTGCTTACCACCTAACTGATGATGACTGCCAATCAGCCGCATGGCAAAATAGAGTTTGTAGGCTTCAGTGGAATGTAGTAGCCAGGCCTGTTGGCTGTGGCATGTTGAGTTTATCATAGTCTGTGAAGCTCTTTTGGCCAAAGAGCCTATCTCCATTTCTAATGGAGATTCCTCCTTTCCTGGTTTTCCTCCATTGTTAAATTCCATGTAGCTACTTCAGTTCCAAGGTCCTGGTATTGTCACACTGTCATAACTTTATGTCACAGAAATAGAACCGAGCAATCTTTTAAAGCCTCTGAACATCCACACAGGTGTTTTCGGTTATTCTGACTGATTAGACCTCTGCTCAGGTTAAACGGGGTCCAGAGCTTTGATGGGAATGTATTAGCTCACAAATTTTCATCTACCTATAGCAACGATAAAGGTGTCATTTGCAGTATGCAACAGGTGCAATATACCTTTTTCACGGCAGACATGTTGACATGTCATAGTGGCAAAAGCACCGGCGTATTCAAAACCATTAATGATGGCTGCATTCCACTCAGGAGAGGCCCTGGTATTGGGCATGCTGACTCACTGAAATAGCTTACTGGGACACTAGATGGAATCGAGCCATCGTTAAGGTTATCAATTCCAGCTGTGCTTTTCCTACTATGACAAGTCAAAATGTCTGCAGTGAAGAAAGGTCCATAAAGCGAAGAGGAGACTCAGGAAGATGTCAGTCAATCAGTTTAAACACACCCACACACACGGGGAGAGGCCTAATCAGCCAGATTAACTCCAAACACGTGTGGGTTTTCAGGGCCTTTAATGTTGTTCGTAACACCTGTGCTTTTCTTACTATGACAAGTCAAAGATTACCTTTGTGGCGAAGTGGATTCACTCACTGTCTTATCAGGTCAGTTTTAATCTTTCTTCTTGGGGAGGATATCAGTTAATTTAAAGTCTTTGCAAATAGTCCAAGTGAAGTTGTCTCCTCATCAAAGTCGTTGTTTTTTTTATTTATTTTTTTATTTTTTGTCAATCCAGGTCCAAAGGTAGCAGTAGGCTCCAACTGAAGTGCTTGTTGGATGGTCTGAATCCTCTTCCCCCAACACCTTTCCAACATCAGCGAGCATGCCAACATCACCGAGCGAATGAGCAGGGTGAGTTGAGGAAATAAGCAGGGTTTTCCGTAAAGCTTATTTTCTTGTTCTTGACACAGTTACCTTTGTCACTTTCTGTGTGTACAAATAAGTACAAGACTATGAATGCGTTAGAGGAAAGATGACAGTGTACCCAGTTATCCCCGTGTTTGAACTAATACGGGGAACTAATCCCCGTATTGAAAATCGCATCTTGTCCGACTTTCGAGCGTGGGCCTTTGGAACAGCCGGGGGCGTAGCCGTAATTTCAGAAGCGAGGGGGCAGATTGTTCAGGAGGATGAATTTTATTGAAAGATCATGTAACATTTGTCTCGCGGATTCCAATTAGCCTACATTTAATTTATGATTGATGGAAACACTGACATTTCCATAAACCCTTCCGTACTGTTTTACGGCCGCATCTTGCCCAATGGGAGACCTGTTAACGTTTAACTAGTGTAGGGGTGTCCAGGGGCAGGCCTCCCCAAATAAATCTTTGGCCGTAATAGCCCAAATTCTGTCGCCTCTGGCACATTCTAATTACAGTATTCCATCACATACACTGATCCCAATTATTGCATATTCAAATGAGGTTTCCTCCCTATATTCTTTTGTGTATATATTTTTATTATATATTATTTCATCATTGCCTATATCTGTAAGAGTCTATCAATCAACTGACAGAACCTGAGTAACGTGCACGTCGCCTACTTATGGTGCGTTCAAATCAACTCAGACGTGTTGTAAGTGTCCGCTACGCCCTTGGGAACAGCAATGAACACTTTTGACATGGTCAGACGGCACGTCATACGAATTAGTGTCGTTCTGAGTAAAACCCAGCTTTAAAGACTTTAGTCTGACTCAAGTTCAAGCCCTGTGCTTTGAGTCCACACCTCTGCTGATAAAAATGATGGATGGAACCAATCATCTTTGGCAAAAGAGAAAAGTTCCAATATTGTCTTGCAAAGTATGCAAATCCGTTTCTTAAGGCCCCAGTTTCAGCATCTTTTGGTATTGGAATATCTTGAAAAAATTAAGTTGTAGCAAGAACAGTCCTTCGAGAGGATCAGTGCACAAGTAACTGAAAGACTTTATTAAAAATTCGGATTTCGGATATCACATGCCATACACTCCACCTGGGCAATGGAAATGAGTTTGTTATGACCTAGACATTTGCACAAAAAGATCAAACCGAGTGAGAATCTTATTGTCCTGCATGGATGTAGATCGTTCATGAATCAACTTCATGTCATGGTGAAATATTTGGAGGCAGTAAAAACTATAAAAACTCTTGTCCTAAACTTTTGTGGTTGATGAGTAGAACCACTCAGACAACACAGAGACCAATGTTTTCACGGACTTAGATTCTGTGGTTCCCTCTAGTAGTCATTCAAGAGTTTTCTGAGAGAGAGAGAGAGAGAGAGAGAGAGCGAAACTTGACTCTACAAGAGGACCGTCCATGCCTACTGGCCCATGGGATAACGTAAGGAAAGACGTCATAAATGCAGGGATTTTATGTTCCCAGGAATAATCGCTGGATGGAGACTTGAAGACTCTGACCTCCTCCGAGGCTATTCTAAATCTCCTGATAGAAAACTCAGTTTCTCTGTTCAGTCTTTCTCATGGTTCTTTTCCCACTGTCTTTTGAGTTTAGCAACATAATCTGGTGTTTGCGAGGTGCATCGTCGGGTCCTGCCCTGCTTATTTGAGGAACGGCTCGGCGATGGGTTTATTTGAAATACTGGGAGAGGAATGGTCAGGCAGGCCTGAGAACCAGTAATGTGAAGAATGTCAAAATAAATCCAGTCCAAGTCGCCATCGGTTCATTCGCCACTTTGGTTTCTCTGATATATTCTCTGATATTTAGTATGATCATCCTAATGGCTTTGAGAAAACGCTTGACATTTTAATGAGTCCTAAGTAGAGGTGTTTCAGAGGGCAGGTATGTCACCAAGGTTTCCTGGTGTTCACCCATGCAATTGTGCAGCGATTTAGATTTTTTATCAAACCTGACATGCGCACACTCGTGCAACAAGTATGACATGTGGGTTAACGTGAACTGGCAGTGGAAGGGAGGAGGCCCCTTACAAATGCAGCCAGGCACATCATGCTCCAGCTCCGTGTGCTTAGCTTTTGAAGGGTCCACACTGGATCGTTGTGAATGGGTGATTGGAGGAGATGGACACGAAGCTGTGGAAAACATTCAGCTGAAAATGATGTCCTGTCGGTCTGTTCGGAATTTACAGCGTGAGTCAAGTCTGGAACACAGCGAGCAGATGCCACTCTTAATTTTTTCAACTTTTTAAAACTAGAAAGCCTTCCAGTTTTGAGGTTTCAACGATTTTCAAACTCAGTAATGCTTTGAGAAAGCATAAGAGTGGTATACAGTTGGGAATGCTGTACTATATTTTCCATACTGAAACAAACTGTCGAGCAGTCTGGTCAAATATCTTCACGCCAACTTTTCAAGCAAAATTAAAAAAGGTCTGAAGTGATCCCTCTTTCCTGGAAAGTCCCCCGGTTCATCTGTATGTTTTCTTGAAAAAAATGTCACCCAGCAGATGAAATACTAACCAGATGTTAAGCCGCCATTGGCAGAAGGTGTCCTTTAACTCATAATGGCTCAGTATCGCACGAGTTACAGCGCTGCAGCTCACACATGTCTCAGCTGTATTTGCTTTAAGCTCTCCCGGCGAAGGCAAAGCTATCTCTGCTGATTGTATAAGTCACATGTTTCTGTAAGAGGATGGAAAAATATCACGATCATGCTAGAAAAACAACCATGACATTCCAGAGGAGAGACAAGGCTTTAACAGTATATATTTGTGATTATCATACCTGTCTGTAATTTGCAGAAAATTGCTAATAATCCAAATATGTCTTGTGTTTACTTTTGTAATTGGATCACATGCTCTCGGGAGATGAGGACGTGCCTCTGCAAACTTTGCTTGATCAATGTGGAAAAAAAGGGAAAGTAAAAGTATTTGGTATCATCATTAAAAAAAAAAACTCACAATAACACAAAGAACACAAGTACACACATATTTTATGAATCTATGAAAGTGATACATCAATTTTGTTCAGGTATAAGCCACATAAAAGTACAATTTTAGAGTCCACTTTCCAACATCACAGAAGTACTGTACTATACCTGTCTATGTTTTCTTTTCAGTTTCAGAGTTAGGGTTTCAGGTTAACACACAAAAAAACACCAATATGTCTTGTTTTCATCCATAAATCATCATACACTGTCGGGTATTGACATTATATCCAGAGATATTGATGAGACAATAATAGATGCAGTGTTTTTACATTTAAAAACATTTAAAACAAGTTTTCACTACAAACCGCACTGAGCCAGCAGGCTGTCCTTTAACAAAATAGCCAAGAATGAATAGAGCGACTTAGGAAGGTCTTATCGCAGGAAAGTTTTAAGTTTAGTTTTAAAGATCTGTCATATTTCCTTATATATCAATGCTAGACTGTGGAGAGGTAAAACTAAATTAAAGATACTGAAAAATCGATTTTATTCATAGTTGTATGTATGTATGTATGTATGTATGTATGTATGTATGTATGTATGTATGTATGTATGTATGTATGTATGTATGTATGTTTTAGTTATAATCTTTACTATATTTCCTTAAAATAATCTGTTCTTTTCTAGCCTGTCCCTCCAAATACAAAGCACTATAAGTTAGATGAAGTCAGGCTCACATTTCAGAGACACTTGATATTCTCCAACAACTGGAACCATAAAATCATCGAAGCCCAAATTGTGAAAACAGCTGAACTTGGCCTGAAAAACTAAAGCCGATACAGAATACTGGAGCTTTCTGTTAAATATCCAAACAGATCTGTCCACAAACACTTGAAGGCCTCTCCTCTCCCACCTGAACCTGTCTTGCTTTACTACTTCAAGCGGGTGTTTGGCTCACGTCTTCAGGCTCTGGTTCTCTTCAGGGCTCGTCTGCTGGCAGACAGCTTGATGGCAGGTATGTCCGGAGCACTTCTTCAGTTGGATGGGCAACTCTTCCTGGCCTCTGCTTCCACCTTTCCTAACCTTATCCTTGTCTCTACGGACCTGAGAGATCCCGCTGCTGCCCTTCGACGAGACCGTCTGGCCTCTGAACAGCTGCGCTCGCTGCTGACAGAGGCCCACCTTACTGAGGAGGATAAATATGTCCCCCCTGAAGGCCTTGGTGAAGATGGCGTAGAGGAACGGGTTGGCGCAGGAATTGAGCGGGTAGAACAGCACCAATAAAATCTTGGAGTTGGAGACAGTGATGAGCGGCCGGTCCAGCACCGCCGACATAGCGTAGAAGGAGATCGGCGCCATGCACAAGAAGTCAGTGAAGATGAGCACAGCCATGCGCTTGGCGATGTTGGTATCCTTGGATCCGGAGCGGTAGTGAGGGTTGTGCACCGCACAGTAGATCTTGAAGTAGCAAGCGCAGATGACAAGAAAGGCCAGGATGTTGAGCACCAGCACGGACAAGATGAAGACCTGAGCCGCCGTGGACTGGGTGTCCATCGGTAGACAGATGCTGACCTTCTGGTAACTGCTCACCCCGACCAGCGGGAGCAGGGCCAGCAGGAGGCAGAAGATCCAGCCGGCCAGCATCACGGCCGCCGCGTGGTGCAGACGCAGCTTCCGATCCAGCCGCATAGCGAAGGTGATGGCGTACCACCTCTCCAGAGTGATCACCGTCAAGGTGTAAACGGACAGCTCGCTCGCGAAGACTGTGAAAAACCCGGCGAGTCCACAGCCGGGGCCCGTCTGCCAGTCTATGGCGTGGTTGAAGTACTCGGCTCGCGTGTGGAGGTCCACCGAGGCGATGAGCAGCAGATAAATCCCCATGCACAGATCGGCGAAGGCCAGGTGACACATTAGGAAGCGGGACACGGAGAGCTTGTAGTGGCTGGTGAGCAGCACCAGGAGCACCGCCACGTTTCCCAGAACAGCCAGCAGACTCACAAACCACACAGACACTCGCAGAAAGCCGAAACCCATGATGTCCTCACAGGGGTTGAACTCATCGGGCACCGGCGCACACGCCACCTCCTCGCCCTCCTCGCACACCACGTAATCGTAACGACTGTCAAAGTCTTGGCTGGTGTCCTCCTGGGGGTTCTTGAGGGTCTCTCCGAAACCCACATCCTCATTTGGCTGGCCCCCAAAGTAGGCGTGGTAGTGGAGGCTTCCATGGAAGTCGCCTCTCCTCCAGTGGTCGGACTCTCTGTGGCTCCCGTCATTCGGCTCCTGGTCCGGGACCGTTTCCACCACGCCGTCCCCTTGGAGGGAAGGCACGCCGAGGGGCCCCACCGAGCGCTTGTGATGCTGTTCGTAGAAGGCAGTCAGGTTACAGATGATGTACTCCAAAAAGCTGAAAAACACACACAGATTGAATCCATAAAGTAATACTGTAGTCTTAAAATCGGACAAAAATACACAGACCTGGCTTCAATGCTTACTCGCACTAAGTGTCATTTATATATCCAGTTGAAGACAGGCGATTCCTGTTTTGAGAGTCATTATTGGTCTGGCTCGACCTTCTTCCTACAATAACAGCAATGAGTGACTCTAATTATGGCAGCAGTGTAAGAAGTTATAGGTAAACACGTAAGGGAGTTGATTCAATCCCTTCCAAGATCCACACCATACAAGTGCAGCTGCCCCACTCACTGTGGTAGATCATCCAAATACACCAAAAACACACAAGCATTCTATTGGACGCGGTTTGTCTTTCCAGCACTATAGGCACACTTCTTGTGATGCCTCCACTTGACTTTTCAGCACTTTATTGATCCCCCTCAGGAAAATTGTTAAGTTACAGTGTATAAAGTAACATATCTTAAGTGCAAGAATTAAAAAGTATGTAAGTTAGTTAGTAAAAGTAAGTAAGATTGGGTTAAAAAGATTGTTTTTATACAATTGATTGCACAAAATGCTATTGAACATAAAGTACAGTGTGAAGTAGCAGCAGTGAACAAGTGGCTGAAACATGTCAGACTACAATAATGTCAGATATTGCACATGTAACTAGTAATTATTGCCCAAGAATATATTTACATTATAGAGATGTGATAAGGAAATACGTGTTGTGAGTTCAGTTTTGTAGCACTCTGAGGGAGGAGTTCTATAGTTTGATGGCCACATGCAGGAACGACCTCCTGTGGTGCATCGTGGGTGTCTGAGTCTCTCGCTTGAAGGTGCTTCTCAGACTGACCAGCGTGTCGTGTTTTTCTGACCCTCATAAATACATTTGAAGAAAGCTCACCCTCGTTTCTTTTTGAGGTTTTTGAAGCCGCAGCAGTGGCTGGGGTAGGTGAGGTTGGCGATGGTGAGGTGCTTGAAGGTTTTGATGGGCGGCAGTTTTTTGAGTGCCCAGGCATTGCGTGCCTTCAGCTCGCGGAGAGAATCCATACCTGTGGTTGGCAGGGAGGTGATCCCTGTCAGGGACACGTCTCTTTAAGACAGACAGGGAATGAGAGAATTTGTAAGCAGATACATACGAAGCATTAACATAGATTTTTGTAAGACAGCTTATTAGGGCCATTGTAGGGGGGGGGGAAATAAGGGGTTGGAAGGTAATATTCAGAGAAAAAAATTGTATATTTACGAGAAAAAGAAACTTGAATATTCTGAGATTAATGTGGTAAATTGACAACAAAAAAACTCACGCGGTTGTGAGGAAAAAAGATCTGATATTGTCTGAGATCTTAAAGTCATAAATTGTGAGATTTTTGTCAAGGAACCTTTTTAAACATGGGGTTTGCCTCTTTTTATTATACATTGTATCTTTCCATGCAGACATAAGACATCTGTGGGATAACTATACCTCTAAATGTTTGGACTTTTCCCCCTAAAGTGCTGAGGTCGGTCACAGGTAGCGCTAAGCTACGTCCCTGATGCAGGTGATGGAGTGCAATTTTTCTGCATAGCCCCATCCTGTAAGAATGCACTGACTTACTGGATGCTAATAAATAATATTGAATACTGTGCTTGCATCTGACTAACTGAAAGAATGACAAGCAGCAGAACAAACATGCGCAAATCCAGAGAGGAGCCAGACACGATGAGACCAGAGATCTCATAGATGGATTAAACAACACCCTCCATCTGTTTCCTCGAGTGAGCTCTTCTCTCCTTCATCATCTTTAAACTATAACATGTGCTATTTCTTGTGCTCGGCTGTCATGCCAAAGCCCAAGCTGATCGGGACAAAGACGTGCAGGGGGATTGACAATCTCACCAACATCCCGTGTGATGTTATTATTAGGACATTGTGCTGTTCACCACCAGTCCCCCTAAGTAGAGGCCAAGTTCTCTTTTGCTTTCTTTAGTTTCCTAACCCATTAAACCTCCAAGTCACTGTATCTGCTGATTAATCTGATTAAATAAAAGAAACACAAGCCAACGTATTTCACATTTGCTAAGAGCTCAGTTGTTCTTTTTTAGGCCCATTTGCTCTCCCCACTTCCCTGCCCTCTGCTCTTTTTTTCCTCTCATGGGGCACATTGTGTAAGGCTGTAGAAAAGAAAAGCAGCACAGACTCCGAGTGTCAGTCTGATTTTGTCATTCCCAGATGTTTAGCTCATGACCTCATGGAGGTGACCTCACTCAGGACATGCTCTTCAGTGGAACAGAGAAGGCAGACCTGCACACCAACCCCATTTATCTAACCAGACACTTAATGGCTAGATCAGAGCCATAACAGCAACTAGATAGCCGTGGTAAAGGGTTTTGGCAATCCAACACCTTTTTTTAAAACTGGGACTCGGCTTTAAAAAGCTTGACAATGGCAAAAAAACGATGACCGTATCAAGAAAAACGTCGGAAGTTTCTCCCTACCGGCCCTGCACACAATGCGTTTCAGATTTCCTGGTCAAAGACACAGCTGTGGTGGAATGATTTTTACTCTTTGATGATATGCTATCCATTTCGCAGACATGGCTCATCCAGTTGGCACATTATGAATAAGGAAATTGTTAAAATCCAACTTGACATGGTGTGAATAATGAAATAAAACTAAGCCTAATATCTATTGCTATGCACCCTTTTTAAACTGGTTTCCTATATGTACATTTTGAAATATATCATTGAAACAGTAAATTGAATCAGTACGACATCCAGATATTTTGGGCATACTGCAGATTTTGCTTTTATTTGCATACTGCATACTACATTTCGGCCAAATCAGTACGCACTGCTTGAATGGTATGCGGTTTCGAAAACAGCCATTATTATTCATTTTTCTCTGAAGTATACCTTTAATAACCCTCTGTCTCTTGAAGCCCCCTCCTCCCAAAAAAGCCCAGTCTGCCCTGATTGGTCAGTGTTTCCGGGTCTTGCAGCCGGGGACAGACAGATAGATAGATAGATAGATAGATAGATAGATAGATAGCTGAGACATCACAATTGTACGGAAGTCCTGACTGCTCGTTTAAAGGCACGGTTTCTGAATTGGGGCTGTGTGCATTTCTCCGTGTATTCAGCATCTTGATACTTTTACAGTATTTAAATGGCACCTCAACCTGCTAAATAAAAATAAAATAAAATAGAAAAAATAAAAAAAGACATCGAAATCTCACTTTTTACAATATGGGAGCTTTAAGCTTGCTAATGTTAGCTAACATTAGCTATCCTTAGCTACTGGTCATACCAGACCAAGTAAGGCTGTAGCAGTAAAACCCCTGAGTGTATTGAACTGAGCAAGGGTGCGTTTTTTGCTTATGAGTGAATTTAATTTGTAAAACAATTCATGCTTTTTTTTTCTTGTTTTCTTTAAAGTAGGCTACAGGTTGCTCCAACTACAACTAACTACAAGCACACAAGTGTGTAACCAAAACCATATTCCACTAAGAACCAATTGAACAAATGTATTAATTTAATGAATTTATTTAGACAACGGTTAAGGTCAACATGTTTATGTGGTAACGGTAAAAGCAAGACAAAAGTGTCAAAGAGCACAAAATATCACATAAATAGATGAAACTGATTTTAAAATACTGTGGCTCACCTCTTGGAGATGATTAAGTTCATAATTGATGTAAGAATTGTGTGTAATAATTACAAACAGAGTTGATAAAAGCGGCTTAAACTTTCAACCCTTTAGATACTTACAGAAGCATGGGGCCGCTGATGGTGCCGGCAAAAGCCCTTTCATCCATCTTGTTAAGATACTTATTCCTGTGAAGGTCTCTGGACAGGAAAGCACAAAGTTAAGTTTATAAGAAGAAAATCTATCACATTTCAATCAGACTGACAGAGGCGAGCCATGGCATAATATTTTCCTAAGCCTCATCACTGCACATTTCTCTGTTTATTTTCTCTCATTTCAGGGGTGAAACATGACAGAAAAAGGTCTCACTGACATGTTGACTCAAATTATACAGTATACGATGTGTCGACATTCTCCTTAAACATGCTGCCACCTCACTACACATCCCCCTGAATCCTTTAAATCTAAAAAGGATAATAGACCTGCTTGGGGTGTGTGTTTGTCTTGGTCCGGCTGCGCTGGGATCAGTTCTCCCCTCAGAGCAGATCAGCTGCCAACACAAACATCCATGTGGGAAGACTCACTAGTCACAGGCCAATGGCTTAATTAAGCTCTTATAAGGATCTGGGATGTGTAGGTGTTGTAAGAGAGGAGAGGAGCCTTAAATTAATATCATTAATACCTCATATCCTGAATATGAGGGATTCTGGACCAGCAGGTGACAAGAAGAAGGAAAACATGTTGCGACAAAAGTTGAAAAAATGAAGCAATGCTTACCCGCTCTCTCGTAATTTTATCCAACTGAGGCTATTGAATGTACAAGTGTAAAATGTATTTCTTCAAGTCTGACACAGATCTAGTGTGTCACTGAGTGTATGGGATAGGGGAAATCTTAATGCACACTTCCTACCCACTTTTGGGAACATTTTCCCATGAGAACTCCAGCTTGCTAATCAAGAGCTGGGCTTAGGCCCTTTTTCGAGTACATATGAGAAGGCCTGTAGAGACCCAGCCGTGATCCCGCTGCTTTTGTAGTGCAATTTTGGGTAAGGAAATACACATGCCAGATGTCAGAAACTGTTTAATCCAGGCAAAATACTGAGCAACATAATTTTTTGAGAAATGTAAGACCTCTAATTCGACGGCTTTCGGTGTCCCGGTGAGAGATATTGTTACAGATTAAAAAAATAACATAAACTACATAACATAAGAATTTAATTTTATTTAAAAACCCTGTTAAAACAGTGAAAAAGATGTGTAATAGTGAAATAATAATAATAAAAAAATAAACCTTGAACCTAATACACAAGTAACAATATTAGCTCATATGTCTCTGAAACTGCTGAACAAAATTGTTAAAGTTTGCCATTTTGGGAAATACACTTGTTTTCTTGCCAAGAATTACTCTGATTTTCCACTGGGCGCATCTGTGCTGCGTTCCGGCTGTGTTGAGGTTTTGTTCGGTCCTACGCCACGCGCCATACCACACCGGGAGTGTCTCAGAAGCCGAGCGTCTTGCTGCCCGACTCGCCGATAGTACTAAAATCACGTGTGTATTAAGCTAGTATCTACCTTTCACTCTAAGCACTCCTGTAATTAAACTCCATGCCTTCTCTTTCTGTTATGTCGTAACAACGCGCCCAGAACGCAGTGCAGACGCGTCTGGTGGAAATTAGGGGTTAGATGAGAAGATTGATACATAGCACTCTCATCTTTGTATGATTAATTTGAAGCTGAAGCCTGCAGCTAGTTAGCTTAGCTCTACAATAGCATAAAGACTGGAAACTGCTCAAAAAGAAGACTAGCGGAAGGTCCTGAGTGTATTGATTCCAATGGGAGAAGTGAACGTGAACGCAGATTATGACCGATTGTTTCTCCTCATAGTAACCAAAGTAAATATTGGACCCATTTTTCCCAAGCCACATATCTCCCAAAACATTCTGACACTAACATTTTTCAGATGAACAAATCAGGAGAACTGTTTCCGTCCCAGCAACAAAGTCCCACGAGATCTGGCAACATGGATAGTCAACTAACATTTGTAAACGCCACACATAACCTACTTTCATAATGCTAAATATGGCGTTTAGCTGTGTAAATATGTTAGCAAAAGAAAATGCAAATAAATTATGCAAACATAACTCTTTATCCATCCACACGACGTTCACTACACTTATACACTTACAAACGAGGCCACGCCAATGTAGGAGACAGGAAGTGTGTACCATTTCACACTGTTGCTGCAACTTGTAAATATTCTCTTTAGTTATAGAGAATATTTGATATAACCTCCGGTAAAATAACAACTTGTCGTTACACTTAGGTTTTTATACAGATTAGATGAGAGATGACCTGTTAATTAAGTCAGCTTTAGAGGTACTGGTAGGTGGATTTGTGTTACCTTTGGACAAAGCCAGGTTAGCTTATTCCAGTCTTTAAGCTAAGCTAAGATAACAGTTGCTGGCTGTAGCTTCATATTAAGCGTACAGACATAAGGGTAGTATCAATCTTCTCATCTAACTTTCTGCAAGAAAACAAATGCACATATTTCCCAAAATGTTGAATTGCTCCTATAACAGTTGTCAAAGGAATTAAACAAAGGAGTTCACATGAAATACCTACACTTGATCTAGCTTGGTCCCATTGAAGGCATGATGTTGGATTTCTCTGAAGCCATTTCCATACAGCATCCTGGAACACAAGAAGAAGCTCATACAGTAACATCAAGACAATAGCGCTCATTAGAATTTGCCTCTTTAGGTTAACCAGTCTACTGAATGAAAATGTTGTCCATGTGTTGACGCCTTAATGCGTTTCAGCGCTTCAGTGACAGACATAAGTAGGACCTACTTATTTCACATTCTATGGCGAGGCTCCATCTGCCTGTGCAATTTTGCGGTTTATAGCCCAACATTTTCTGTAACATCCTGTTTTGTGGTTTAAAATTGCAATCCTTCTTCCCTCGCTCCCAAACCTAACCACATACATGTGATTGCCTGTTGTGTTGTGTCTGTGTACTTGTTTTTGCTATTTTTTTGCGAGTTCAGAATGAGGACATGTTTTTTAAAGTGAGGTCATTTTCGCCTATCCATACTTCCTTTAGTAGCTATTTTGGGGTTTAGATAGAATTATCACTATGTAGGCCTATTTACTACAGTTTCCATCAAGTTCACATTTCCCTTACAATTTTTGTATAAAAGTGTATGACCCAACTATACAAGCAGTTCTTTTCTGTACATT